>NW_021130826.1:353116-537284 GCF_004193835.3 Ostrinia furnacalis
CTAAAATTTAAACAATTTAATTGAAACTTTGCCATTGAAAACTTAACATGTTAGACTTATTTGTGTAGTATTCGACTTGAACCGTTAAATTCAAATTTAAGGATAATTCATAAAAAACTAAAATTTTCGTCACCTTCGTGGCATCACCTTCGTGGTGTTTTATACACGAAGGTGATTTTAGGCCACGAAAGTGATTTCTTGCTTTGGTTTATTTTAAAATATAGTGACTGGTGTTCATGTTTTTATAATATTTTAATAACTAATAAATTATACGTGGTGCCTAAGTAGAGTTCAGTACATTAATAAAAAAATAAGGGCCTCGTATTTTTGTTGTCATTCTGTATGACTGTATGTATGTCTGTATATGTGACTGTGTATCTGTTTGTAAGATAAATTTAATCTGAAGTTTGAGTTAAAAGTTGTACAACAAAAATACGAGACCCTCTGGCCTAAATAAAAAATATATTTTTGTTGAGGGACTAATAAATCAGTTAGAGTTCTTTTTTTATTGAGGTACTGATAATCCGTTTTTTGCTTCTTTAGCATTTCAGAATGCCACCAGTGTCACCCTTAAAACCAATTGCGTAGAATCTTGTAACTTAGTAGGTGACGTAATCGGTAAAATTTTATCTTGTATTTAAGTAGGTACCTATTTATATTATGTTATTGCTTTTTATCTATGAAAATAAGACAAAATATATGTTTTATAAACACTTAAGAGTCATTTACAGTAGTAAAGTTTGAAAAAAATATTGCTGTGAAGTACAGAATCACTTTCGTGGCATCAAAAAATTCAAAACTTTAAAGCTTCCAAACGAGACTCACTATTTGACTGATTTACTGAGAATACAATCTTCACATCAAGCGCTACAATTTTTGTTTACAAAAAGTTGAAATAAGTTAGAAATAAAATTCGCCACGAAGGTGACGATGAGAACCGTGGCGATGAGAAGTACCCTTACATTTTGCCTTCGGCATTTCATAGAGCAGCGAGCGTTTGTGAACTGACGGCGCCGTTTGTAAAATGCGGAATCATACAATTTGCCTGCGACAGATATTTGATGTCTCAGTGGTACTTCTAGACTAATATTCGTTAAACTGTCTCTATGAATCATAATTAGCGTTTCTTTAAAAAAATAAAGGTGTGCTGCACGCTTACAAAGTCGAACTGTCATCGTCGAAAGATTGCAAATTGCAACCTTATTTTACAAATTAATAGCTCGTATCACTTAATGAACTATTTTCCAGCAATGTAATTTCTACCTAACACGGATTTGCCTAGTAGCAGCTTTGATATGATTGACTTGGTTTTGCTTTCGATTTTCAAGTAGACAATCTAACATTTTAATTCTATTTCGATATTACATTTCTTTATTCGATTTCAGGCACCAATTGAGCCAGACGTCCCATTATGTCAATTGTCTACAGTTATAAAAAGTGTAGGTAATTAATACTGTCTACAACGCCGGCATGGTTTATGTCGTTTTGCTATAAAAATTAATCGACATTAAATTATTTTTCAGCTGTCAACCGTTCAGCAGAGCAGGGTCAGTTTCCAATTAATAAAACACTTCAAACATTTAATTAATTTTATTGACAAACTGCTAGGGTATTGTGTCGTATTGCATGGCCGCGAAATACATTATTTTCTTTTGATTATGACTAGACAGATACAATCAGTTAATACTACCTACCTTAATTACACATAAACTTAATTCTAAATAATGACATACATCTTTTGTCATCTAATTACAATAATTATGAAGAGTTTAGTTCAGACAACGTTATTTTGGTTAAAATATAGGTTTACCTATTTCTGTTTAAAATATTTTTCTTTATTGACATCGCACAAATTATGTTAAAATTACGAGCAGCATAATTTAGAAATTGTAACAACAATAATAATAATGATTAAAAGTTAAGTCTACTTTAACATAAAGTAAAAATTATCAGGTTTTAAAGTATAGGCGGGTTCAAAATAAAATGATCCAATCCACTGTTTCTGCAATGCTGTAGAATTTCATGTCAGTTAGGTTTATTTTAGGAGCAGACAGATAATTTTATTTAAGTTTTTATTGAATAACGACACTATCTCTACCTACATTGATTCGACAATAGCTAGTAACATTTGACAGTATAGCGTACTTTAGGTTAAATGATCAGTTTCCTCAAATAATCTTGTTATTGTTTCTTAAAACTAATTGATTTGAAATACTATTTCAGGTGAATCCCTAAAATTAAAGGCTAAGTGCCTGTAATCCGAGAGGTGTGATCGAGTTCCCGAATAATTGAGCCCAAATGAATTTACAGGAGTTATTTGTGTTGGCGTGGCCTGAGGCAGTCCGGGTCGAGTTACACGGTGTTAAGTCCGCAGATCAGGTCGGAGTGTTCGATGTCCTCCATAGGGAGAGGGGCGAAAGCCAGGGTGACGGAGTTGTGGTACCTCCCGCTGGATACCAACCGGACGACGGTGTCCTCGCAGGCGATGTAGGCTGGGCGACGACCTGGGTAAAAGTCAAATTTTGAAATGAATCCTTTATAGATAACTAGCTGACCCGGCGAACTTTGTTCCGCCTTAATGGCAATAAATAAGCAGTTTTTTTTTTATTTCGAACGGGATAAAAAGTATCCTATGTCCTTCTCCTGGCTCTAAACTACCTCCCTGACAATTTTCATCTAAATCGGTTCAGCCGTTCTTGAGTTATAAGTGGAGTAACTAACACGAATTTCTTTTATATATATAGATTTCATCCACGAAGATGCGCCCCACCAATTTTTGGTCGAGGGAAGCGCGGGGTTTGATTCGAGCAATCCGAGCTTCATTATTGTAGTGTGCATGTGCACTGTGCAGTGTGCATGGATGTACCGATAACACTCAAACATTAGCGGAAGAATGGTGGGGCGCGTCTTCGTGGATGAAACGATCTATGACATGACATCATGACTCATTAACGTCTTTAAATTCAACTCAACGTAAGTTTTTTGTCTGTATTATTTTGTATCACATCTAAAACAAAGTATCTTGAAAGCTATATTGTTCATTAATCACGCATATGAACATAAACAGAGTAAATGAAAATTTATGAATTAGTCAAGCAAAATAAGCTTAATTAATTACTCATAAATAAGGATACCTCATTAAAACTAAGGATTCAACTTGCCCTTAATAGTTAGTCAATAGAAAGGACAGTGCCAATCCATGTATGGAAGTTGGACCAAGTGCTGCCCAGAATGAAACCATAGTGCATTTTGTTCCTCAGGCCAATACTAATTTGTAAACCGGAGCGCACTGAAATCTATCCCTGGAGTTAAGAGAAAAAAAGAGTTTTGTTTGGAATTATTTACATACAAAATATCATCGATGTATACCTACTACGCATAATATTTAGCGATTTTAGCATTAAATAACACTCGCTATGTTGAACTTAACCATATTGCATCCGTACACCTTAATTTAGTACGACTTCGACATTATTTATAAGCGATCAAGCGCTGTTGCAGTAGTTTGGTTAGTTGACCGAAATTAATTTAAGAAGTCGAATTAAGAAGTTTTAGCTTACAATAACTTCAATAATCGATTGTAATACACCAATAAATTGATTTTTCGCAAGGATAGAGAACTAAAACTTCTTGCTTCATTTTGGAAATTATAATGATTTCTGTCAACTAACCAAACTATTGCAACAGCGCTAGATCGCTTATAAAGAATGTCTAAGTCGCACTAAAGTAAGGTGTACGGATGCAGTATGGTTAAATTCAACATAGCGAGTGTTATTTAATGCCAAAATCATGAAATCTTATGCGTAGTACGTATATATCGATGATATTTTGTATGTAAATATTTCAAAACAAAACTCTTTTTTTCTCTTAACTCCAGGGATAGATTGCAGTGCGCTTCGGTTTACACATTAGTATAGGCCTGAGGAACAAAATGCACTATGGGTTGATTCTGGGCAGCACTTGGTCCAGACCCTGGCACTATCCTTTGCTATTAGTTTACGAAAAACCAATTTTCATCGTTGTTTCGAAGTTAATCACTTAAATAAGTCATTTTCAGGTGATAATGAAATTTTGATCCCATTATAAAGTCAAATCTCCTTACAGTGTCGGTGATTTAGTAACAACGGTCTCTTCATCCCCTCAAATTGTATTTTGGATTATAATACCTGATATAAAACTTGTTTAATTTCAGTTGTGAAGAACATTATTACCGTTTAGTCGTCAAAAACGAGAAGTATGAAGCTACATGAGAAGAAAAACGTTTTTACTTGGAAATTAGTATGGTTTTGTCGTTAGTAACGATGACAATTGAATGGATTTGAACTCTCCTTCTCAAATGTTAGCTCACCTTATTCGACTAAATCCCATCAGCTAGGGGTATAGAGGTACATTGAAAACTGAAGAAATGGGAGACTCGCATCGCTTACTATCAATTTATGTACGAGTACCTAGTAGTAGCAGTACCTAATTTTTTCTAAACTAGCACCAACGCATAGCTAATGCCCATAAGCAAATTACTCTAGCGCAAGGATGCACAAACCACGCCCCCCTGTATAATGTACGTGCGGCCCACAAAAAGGCGAAATTATAACAACCGGAACCTTTAGGGCTATATTTCACCGGGACACCATGGCGGCGCAACCAGTCGCCGCTACCAACAAAATGTATACAGATTTGCGCAACCAAACGGACACGGTGAGTAACTCTCTATAGAGCTGTATACATTTTGTTGGTAAGTAGCCGGCGACTGGTTGCGCCGCCATGGTGTCCCGGTGTAATATAGCCCTTATTCAGTTGTTTTTATTTTCTGCGGCCCGCTTTTAGCTCATAATCTGCCTTTGTGGCCCCTGCTCCCAAAGAGTCTGTGCATCCCTGCACTAGTGTATAGCATTCCTGTACATTACGGACACAGATAATTTATTGAATATCAATATTACTGTATGTTTGTTCGAGCCCACTTGCAATATTTATTGATTTTCCATCACGAGAGTTATAAAGCCATTACCTTCGTTAGAGTCCAGACCGCAGACGCTGTCGAGGATCTCCATTTTCGTGTGGTCGAGGCCATTAGCGCCACCTATGTCCACGAAGTCGAGCATCCCCCGTTTCGTACACTGGACAAAAATAAATTGAATTTAATAATTAAGCCGTAGTACACTGATATAAGATTAAATAGTAGTCAATACGATATACGAGGATTACCAATAAAAATAAAGACACTGTCAACATTTTATTAGCACTAAATATGAGGATGTATGTAGTTTAGAAAGTATTATGAAAAATTGTTAATGAATATTAAAGTTATGGAAAAGAAAATAAGATAAAATAAATATACTCTGATATCAATTCGAATAAAACTATTTAAGAAATAACAAATAACACCATTTTAGCCACCAAAACTCAATTACTGAGTTTTCAATTAACTGCGTGTACTAAAAAATATTTTAAGCTGAAGTTGCGTGATGTTCCAACATATCAAGTAAGTTAACAATATCTTGCCCAGGTAGAACGTATATCTGTCAAGAGTTAGATACAGGTCAAGAGCAAGCCTTGTAGAATGACAAATATTTTAAATCGCCTCGCGCGGAATAGAAAAGAAAGAACAACTTGCAAGCCGAAGAACTTTTTGTAAGGCTTTTGAAGAACCTCGCTACTGGATACTTGCTGAAGACGTGTATTGTGTAAGTTAATACTTGAGTCCATAATATGAGTAGATGAAATTACGAAGATCATAATTGACACGACTCTACATGCGATAGCATCTTTAGGGAAATATTATGCAGAAAACCGCTTTTATATTACGTTTATTTTATCACATTGTTTTTGCTTAGAACAGTAGAAATCTGAGGCATTTTTTTAATCAAAACTGTAAGATTTATAACATTGTAATAGCCTAGGCACTAGCAAGATTTATAAGCTACCCCCCGCTTTCTCAGCCCACGACTTTAACTAAGCTGAACGCGATTATTAAGTTTCGCAGCAAAAGATAAATAATAAATCAAAATTATTTATTAAAAAAGGTACATGAATAAAAGTACAATATTCTGAGGAAAAATTAAATAACTGAGATCCAGGAAAAAATCCGATGGACGCTCAATTCGGAAAAGCCGGGCCAACATTATATTGCAATCATTGGATTATATAAATTAAATTATGGCGCCTGCTATTTTTAGTAGCCAAAGTGAACTCGATTATTTTACCTTATTTATAAGCAGACTGCCTGAAATAACGGCGAAAAAGAAAAATCAGAATATCCATGAGGATTACAATTTCATTAGCTACAAACTTAGTCATAGTTTATTTACAAATGAAGCATTGAAACCTTTCTTCGCAGAATCTAGATCTTTAACATAAAGTTAAGCTGTTCGTTATTCATAATTCTTTTTGATATAAAAGTCGATGTCATTATTTAGGGATTTTCAATGAAGTACGTATTAAAACGTCCCTAAACAAACAGGATTCTTTAAGGTATTCTCTTTTGTGCTTCTTTTGAATGGATTATATTGGTCAGAATGTTTGACGTTAATGTAGACACATATAAGAAAGGTTGTAGCAATGACGTCGTCCAGAGCTAAGCAGTAAATACCTACACTATTAGTGCCTTTTACAATACCTAAACAAGATATAATTAATGAAAATCAGTATGAAATTCAAATGTTAGATAAATAGTCAAATGAAAACTAATAATTTACAGATGATGTTAATACTTATGCCGTGTATTTTAATAAAACAAAATCAATTAAAAGTATTTTTAAAGCAACCTCACTACTCCCAATTAGGACTCTAAACTTAGATCAAACTGAAAGTCAAATAGCAATAAAGCTGTTCAAATACTGCCATAAACGCGAACTTCACTAACTCATGCCTAATAATACCAGAAGTTTCGGCTAACTTGCGACATGCTCTATTAGGCGGAGGAGTTAAGTATCTGTCCTTTCCCATCCAATTACTTGGAATTGCTGAATTGGCTGAAAGAAATTTTATAACATAACCGAGTTAACTGGCTAGAAAGAATTAGTCAAAAGTGATTTACGGAGTTAATGCCGTTCGTTTTAAAAAAGTAAAGGAATATGACGCCGGCTGCCTAAAATGTTATTGAATTAGATTACGCTACTGTGGTTCTGAATTCAATCCTGTGGGGGTGTAATTCTATTTTGACATACCTAGTAATGTGTATGTAAATTATTAATTTTTACGTTATAAGTTAATGTGTGTGTGTGCTTATTCTAGTTCTGCTTAGTTTGAAAATAAACAATTGGTCTCATTGTTAGAATAATTAAATTACTAGTTAGTAAGTGTATTAATAAAATTTCATAATTTCTTTATTTCAGTACGCCTATCATCTAGTTCACACACTGTACCATTATGTAAATTACTGAATCGCTTCTAATCCCATGCCAAAGTCTTCAAACTATGGCCATTGGCAATGACATGGCTCAGTAGCGATGACGTGCCATTCTAAGTGTGGAAGAGCTTAAGATGAACTTAGTTAATAGATCACCACCTCTTACTTACACAAACTTAGTGTAACTAATAAATATACATAAATGTTACTTGCTTTCTTACGTAAATGCTTATTATGTTCCAACTCTAGCCTTCAAATGAGATAGTTAATAACAGAAACAGTGATGTCAAAGGCTTTAATTATTTCAGTAATAACTACGAGTAGAAGGCTACCACTTAAGCGTCTAATTATAAAGGTATACTCGCTTCTGCTTATTAAGATGTTGTTCATTAACATAATTTAGTTAGTAGGTAACATAATACTCGTTAAATTATTAATGTACTTGTTAACTTTTGGGGTGCAAATTAATTAATGAATTAATGTGAATTTCGCAATGATTAAATGTTTACACGTCCCGGGTTTGGGAATTTCCAAGAATGAGTATCGGAAAACTTTTAAGAAATTAATTGCTCGTGCAAAAAATATAAATTTGAATAGAATCACGTATCACTGGAGATGTTGTCAATCGAACAGAATCGGGTGTTTGATGATTAAGAATTCCTAAGATCCTTAGGACTGTCATTCGTTCAAGTCAAGGGTTCGTTCGTCGTGACACGAGACGTCTATTATTGCCTAGAAGTTAGAACAAGATATTACAGCAATGTATTACACGAAATATCGTAAAATTTGGGACATAGGAAAATGTTTTGGTGACCAAAATGTTTTGTTAAAGTCAAAGAATTCGACGACATATTTAAGATTCCACCCAATATGTCGTGGAGATTCACGTGATGGTTTCATTACTTGTCTTTATACTGACACTTTCCATTATTTTAATATAGTCTTATTTTAGTAGAACTCTGTGTGTAGCAAAAATGGTTCCCGTTTCTATTAATCAAATACTTACACGAACTTACTCAACAAGATCAACATTGCAATCGAAACTCACTTCTCTATATTGAATTTGAATAGCCGACCCACTGCTATGGTTCGTAAGAAAGGAAAAGTGGTAGTTTTTTAGGTTGCATTTGCTAACAAAGATCGTAGAGCAATACCTAGGACCGCTCCTTTTTAGGGAATTAACTAGAAGCTTCGACCTTGACAATGAAACCTAAAATGATAATAAGAATAGTTGCAGGATTATTGGTGAAAAGGGACACAATAAAATATGTAAGTAGATGAAACGGATACCTATTTTATTTTTTCATCCATTCATTTTCCTTCTGGCATTTGCACACAAAGAAGATAGTAAAAAAAAAACACAGATGGAGATGAAGATAGAAGACACCTAAAGACAGTATAAGCCAAGTACTCACACGATGAATAGTCCCAGTCTCCATATCAACCACGTCCCTCTTCATAGCCTGTCCCACGTTGAGGTCCAGAACGCGCACGATAGCAGGAGAGATTGCGATGATCGAGCAGTTGCCGGTCTCCCCGTGATTCCGCAGTGTGTACACACCCTCAGAACCGAACAGCATGACGTTGCAGGCTGTTAGACAAAACAGGATAGTGTTGTGGTTATATTAAAATTATTAGGGATTAAAAGGGACGAAAACCGTCCCTTTGGCAACCCTGCTGATAAGCTACAACATTCCTCGTGAGATTATTAAATCAAATATAACTCAGAATGCGTCATTGCTTTTCATCATAGACACATCGCGTTGTGAGTATTTTTAAAGAACCATAATTCTTTGTTGATCTAGCTCTTATTGTACAGAGACCACAATGCCTGATCATGTGATCGAGATGGATGTTAATGTAATACAATCAATTACAAAACTATAAAAAACTAATTTAAAAAAGTTATTAATTATATGAAAAAAAAAAAAACTCTTCGTTTCTAAATATTGTGCAAACAAAGTCCAAATCACGTGGATTTACATGCTCTCTCAGCGGCAGTGGATAGGTGGATGTCTAATTACTCGGTCAAAGTATCTAGTTTCAAATCAGAATGTTTTTGCAATGAAGCTATTAAAATATCTTGTTACATGTCTACAATATTTCTAAACAAATATGTTTCTAATGCCGGTTTTTACCATCAATTATTCCAAACTTTTAAATGACCCCTTTGACAACAAATTTCCTGTTAATGTGTTACCACACGAGTCACTTAAAAATTAGGGATTGATGGTGAAAACGGGCATAAATGTACCTAGCTAGGTACCTTCGATGCGGGTAAGTGCATGAGTAGACGGATTTAGATAAAATCTCTCTCTTTGAGATGTTATCTATGAGGGGTTCAATGGAGCTTTCTTTGAAGACGCCTATTCACTAGCGCTTTGACGATCTTTATTGTTAGCAATAAATTCAAAGATTAATGTTAAAACTGAAATAAATATTTATGTATGCTGATCTTTAAATAAAGACTTGTATTTTTAGGAATTAAATCTGTAATATTCAAAAGACATTAAATAGATTGACTTCTGTATTCATGGACATATAAAATATCACTTTGATCCCTGATTATGACTCTGTGTTTCGATTCATGACATCTTTTGGTAATCAATCATTTAACTATTTTATATTTTCGAATGCCTTTTTTTTTAATCGATTAAATATAAAATTGTAGGTACGATAAAAACATAATGTTACATTAGTCATTTTGTTAACTTTGTATTCGCTTTGTTGCCATAAATAAGTAAGGTTGTATACCTTACCTACTATCGAATCGATTTCCATGAAGTTACATTACGTAATGTTACGTAGGTATTGCACCATTTTATCGATTTTACGTGATCAGCCCATACATTTGTCGTATAAAATCATCGATAAGATTTTATCACGGCGCGCATCCTAGCCTTGGTGTTCAAAACTTACGTCTTGCATTTCTCAAGTGTCGTATAGTGACGGCGAATCCTTTTCCCTGGGCAGGCACTCTGTACTGGATGAGGGCGGCGTTCTGCCGCGATATGAGCTTCCTCTGCGGCCTGCGGTCACAGGATTCCACCACTCGGTCGTCGTCCCACGCGTCGGCTGGCCACACTTGCCCGTTGAGCTCCCAGCCGTCCACCCACTGAGAAAATGTCCAACTTATAAAATACGAAAGTACAGCATTTAACTCCTGATTGATGGGTTGGATATCGAATCTAATTGCTATCCCCACCACAACCCACAACACGCGTGGCAAAATCTTTGCTTACATACAAACTAGATGTGGTTTTGTGATATGAGATATAGGGGTACCGCCTCAGTCAGCGGCAGTCGTTGTTCACATTTTGAAAAAATAAGAATAAATAAGAAAGAAATACAAAGTACTAAATATATTTTGTTTTATCCATCACCGATAAAACGTTACAAAATATGACGCATTTTCCTACATGAAGATTGGCAGCACTTAAATGTATTCCTGTCCCTTTTCATTAATAAGGAAAGAAAATACTCCCCCCAAGATGGAAAATATTCTTAATAAAATGTTACTCAAATGGCGATCGACGCGGCGACGTGTCTTATGATAAGAGACAGCAAGTTGTAATGGATAAAAATGGCAAAGGCAAATGGCAGTCTGAGATAGAAAATAGAAAACAGGCAGAGAGAGACACATGTCTTGGAGTCGAAAAAAATTAAGCTGCTTATGGAAAAGAGTTAATGGAACTACTTATTTGGAAATGGATCATAAAAACTGCCAAACAAGTAAATCAATTGAGATTAACTAGAAAGATATTCTTGTTAACTTTTATTGGGGTAGTCGGTAGGTCGTATGGTGTAAGTACAACTCCAATTCTTTAATGCATAACAGCTTTAAAATCTAAGCGACAAAAAATATTAGAACAAAGCTTTGACTGTGAACAAAAAGCCATCCAACTCTATAACAAAGCTTTTAGAATATGAACAGAGTCTCGTTAGGTTTATCCATATGTATTCGGATTTTACGGAGCATTTTCCGAAATACTCAATGGCCACCCTTTCAAAATGTTTGCTGTCCATTCTAAAAACTGCTATGCGAATAAATTCGTATTCAGGGGTGATATTTTTATCGTCTTACCTATGTTTGATTACGTTTTAAAAATGTATGTTTTAAAATAAACTACGAGACAACAATCTCATAAAGTTTTTACACTTACGCTATCATACATTTCTGTCCACAGATTATTCAATTATAAAATGCAATCTCCTTAAAAGAGTTCCGATGGAATTGAAAAAGTTCTGCCGCACCAAGTTGTAAAGTATGGTAATGATCTACTTACCTACTTAGTATATTCACTTTACATGAAACTCACTTGTATCTTAACTGGAAATAAACATGTTAGATGCCAGGAATTAATTTGACTTCTTCTTCCTTATTGTAACTGATGTAAATAAGACAATGAATGTTAGGTACCTACTTGTAGCAAACAATTATTTCAAAATTGTATTAATTTTGATACCACCACTAATATAAACGACTTTTTTATTTTTCTTGGTTTAAAGAAGGAATATAATAGCTCAATAATCTTTCTAGAAAATTAACCAGGAATTGCGAGAGAATAGGTAGGGTATCGAGAGGCATCAGATTTAGAAACTGCATTAATATTTCCTCGCGGTCCGCTTCATGCCCTGATTTGAAAATCTAATTAAGAAATGTCGATGGCAGAAATAAATTAAGTTTAAATTACCGCAACGAGTCCCCCGTTGTCGCAAGGCACGTCCACGTAGTTGAATGTCACTTGGATCCGCTTGTCTGGGTCCGCTATCATGTATATTCCGCACACCGTAGGCTCATCGGAAGGTGATTTGAAGAATAGCTCACCTTCCTCAGATGTGACGAGAAAACAATCTGTGGACATAACAAAATACTGGCAACCTTTTGCGTATTTGAAAAAAAAACACTACGTTCGATTAATATAAAAACAAATGAGTATCACTGTTTTTTGTTCAATTAAGGCTTCGTACAGTTTGCACATAATACTTATGGCCAGTGTCAAGACTTTCCCGCCAAGAAGTCCGAGTATAACTTTAACTGTCATAGTGATAGGTATTTTGTTTTTAAAATAACTTGTTTTATTTTTACGTTCCGACAAGACCCAAATTCAGTTTCTCTCTACATGACACCATGAAATCCACATACAGAGCTATGCGTATTTACTAAAACCACCAAAACTGAAACCATACCTGTAACATTGACCCCAACCTTGGACGGTAAGACAAATTATGCATGAAGAGACTTAAAAGGAATATATTAAGCATAATAAGATCCCCGAGTCTCTTTCGTTGCAAGAAAGCACATAAACTCCAATATTGTACGAGATGAGAATTAGCGTAAAAAATTAAATATCACCAAGACACAATTGTAAGAATTCAAGTTATTATGATTACCTTTTGTCCGCGCTAAAGCAAACATTTTAGTTAGAATGCCTGTAACATGCCTTGTAACTTTGCGTCTATAAAATTATTTCTATGTTTATTTTTAGCCGCGTTAAATGCACTTACCTTCTGTGGGATCTATAACTCGATGGGAAGGCCTAGGGATGCGTCGCGCCCTCGCGAACGAGTGAGAGAATATGGGCGAGCTCTTTATCCGACCGTACTCTTTGCCCTGTTGACAAATTGTATTACAATTAATAAAAGGTTTATATGGGCGAATGGAATAAAATTATATTTTTAACCGAAAATAATGTTTACTGAAAATTACATAAAAATGTCAATTTTCGCGTTCAAATATGATATAGTTACCTGATGTGTAAAAATTAGTCATACCGAGCAGATTAAGAAATATAAATGTCTATTAAAGATTATTATTTGCCTGACTTCGTAGTAGTGCTTTTTTCAGTAGTATGGATTTTTTAGAATCATCCAACAAGAATAATCATGGAAGTGGGTCAGAAATCTGAGCTCTAATTGTACTACTTCTGTAAAAGGACAAATGACGACAAATGAGTATTTATTACTCGTTCTCGCAAAAACTACTAAACGAGTTGTAATGGGCATAAAGGTAATTTTACACTTCACGAAAACCAAGTGTACACTCGCTTAATTTAATTTGTTTAATCTCCGTTAACCATGAAGTATCCAATTAAAATTTAACAATATTAAAAGAATGTAAAACTTAGGCTGAGTTGCACCACCTAACTTTGACCGTAAACTATGATGATAACCGGTGTTTTTTGTATGGAGTTTGACAGATTTTTGACGTTTGTCAAAGTTAAAGTAAGATGGTGCAACCCAGCCTTAGAATGACACTTTATAAAAGCGACGATAAAAGTTTGAATGTAAAAAGGAATTTAAATTACAGAAAATATATCAATTTAATAAGAAATATGAGTAAGAGTTATCCTTGAAATCCCTTAACGACGCCATCCAGAAAATATTATACCTACTTACTTTTTATGGGGCCTATAAAAATGACATTATGAGTAATACATGGATAATCACCATAAGCATGGGGCGCTTTTGGTTTTATTTTACTTTTGGTATCTGAAACACCGAACTTGGAAGACTTTGAATTTCATGGTAATTTGACCCATTAAAAGAGAAAATGCATTATTACAAAGTAATAAATATAAATTTGTTTCAACGTGAAAACCTTAAGCAATAATAACGTGGGTCGGTAGTGGACTCTACTAGACTAACGATAACTGCATAGCAGTCATCGCTAGTTGCCAAGTATAGTTTCTTCAGACAGGTTATTACTGGAAAGATAGAATGCACTTAGTAGGAACTTCGTAGTCACAGCGGATACATATTAGAAAAGTTTTATTGAATTAAAGCTTGGATTTTCTTCTTATAGCACCCCTGAAAAATAGAACTAATCCGATCTTAGGTAGGTAACACCATTTTTTAAATTATTTTGAGTTTCAAATGACACTCAATCGCTGTCACTTATAAGTTTTTAATTCGAATTAAGTAGGATTAAAACATTGTTACTAAATGCAGAATTTGTATATTGCTATTATAAAATGATTAGCGCTTAACTCAGTCAGTGACTGTATGGAAGAAGCACGGAAGGGGTGACATTGACATAATATATTATGACATGAGAGAGCATACATCTGTGGGTCTAGACAAAGTGCAAATTATAATCACAAACCAGTCGAAAAGTGGTCGAAAAGCCCCATTTTCAACCGACTTCAAAAAAGGAGGAGGTTCTCAATTCGACCCGTATGTTTTTTTTTTTCTATGTTTGTTACGCGATAACTCCGCCAATTATGAACCGATTTGAACAAATCTTTTTTCGGCGTATAGGTAATACCTCAAGGGTGGTCCCATTTAAATTTAATAATAGAAAAAACAACCCCCAAGGGTGGAAAATTGGGGATGAACTTTTTTATACGCAATATCTCCGCCGATTATAAATCAATTTGAACGATTATTTTTTTGTTGAATAGGTATTATCAAAAGGGTGGTTTCATGCGAATTTGAAGAAAATATTTCACCCCCAAGGGTGGAAAATTGGGGATGAACTTTTTTATACGCAATATTTTTAATTTTTAGTTTTTTTTTTGTGTTCACGCATTTGAAGTCGGTTTTATTTTTTTTAAAGTTAATTATTGTATAGAGTTTTGACGGACTCGATTTTCGATTCGATCTAAAAGTGCGTTTTGTCTAGGGGGGCTGAAGTCTACATAACAATGGGGAATGACGATTGACATCTATGTCTTTCACGTCGTAGAAAACACCCTCTCGTGCCGCTCCTATGCTTCAGGCACTGACTCACGCGTGCAGATCGCCATCGCCGGCGCGATCATAGCCAATGACAGGTTGCGCGACCCTTGACGGATTGATCGCGTCGTGATCGCGCCGGCGATCTGCACGCGTTGGTGTGGTTACAGCTGGCCTTGAGTCAAGCGCTATATCTAATAAATATAATAAATAATAATATAAATATCCTTGGACATTTCACACTGCGACGCTAGTCCCAAACTAAGCAAAGCTTGTACTATGGGTACACGGATATAAACATACTTAAATACTTTTTTTTTTGTAAATACATATACAGGGTGTTAGGTAAATGGGTATATGAGCCGACACTAGCCCATGTTAACATGGTCATATAAATGGTATGGTGAAGTCAGAAAATTGATATCTTAATTTTAATTATTTTAATTTTCATACAAATCGGATTTTATAAAAATTATTTTGTATGAAAATTAAAAAAAAATAAAATGATAATATCAAATTTCTGACTTCACCATACCATTTATGCCCATGTTAACATGGGCTAGTGTCGGCTCATATACCCATTTACCTAACACCCTGTATATTATACATAGAAAACACCCAGACCCGTTACAGAAATTAAAATTCATCATTTCAATTTCTGCCCGACCGGGAATCGAACCCGGGACCTCTCGGCATAGTAGTCCGTTCTGAACCACTACACCAAACGGCCGACATGACAACAGCCAGTCGCAATCCATTAATTCTACCGATTGTCTCGGCGTTTGCGACTGCACTAAGCAAGCTATCTCGTTAGAAGCTACTTACTTAGCTTCAAACTGAGCTCGGATAGTTATTGTGTACTAATTCAACAGCAGTGCTATTGAAACAAGATTAGGCAGCTTGCCTAAAGTGGTTGCAGTGGCTAGAAGCGCTATAATAAGTATTATAATGCACAATGGCCAGTAAACATTGCCTATTTAAATAATTTAAACAATTTAAACGGTTATTTGTTCAAATACCAAAAAGATATAGCTACTCTACCAATTTAACATAAAAACTTTAGAACAGTAACTTTAACTTTTTAAATGAACCTACATTAGGTTATTTTAGACTTACTTTAATAGCACATAGGAATGTGCTATTAAAGTAAGTCTAAAATAACCTTACAGAATGATAATATGTATTATGCAAATAAATGTTAAATAAATAAATAGATAATATAATCTAAAATGCATTTTATTGAATCTAGCTGATCTTCTCTTTTGGTAGAGATACTTTAATTTCGTAATATTGGTAAAAAAAATATTTACATCAAATAATCATTTTACAGTGTTACTTATGCTGAAATATACTTAATTGCTCATTATGATATTATTCATTTACCTACATAATATTTGACGTAAATTTACTTTTAATTTAATAACGTCAATATCCTATATTATGTTTGAAGCCGATTTGTTTGAGCGTCAAATGCCCTTCACATTTAGTTTACAAAAGCAACAAAGCGTAATACAGCCCACATCCAATCAATTACCTACTAAAGCCTGATATCAAAAACATTAATATTTTATGTATCACTAGCTATTGCGCGCGGCTTCGCCTGCGTGAAATTTTGTCTCTCATAGAAATACGAAACCGCGCGTCCCTTTTTCAAAAATCGGGATAAAACTATCTTTTGTTCTTTCTCGGGACTCAATTAACAAAAATCTCTAAACCTTTCATCAAAATCGTTTCAGTGGTTTAGGTGTGAAACAGACAGGCAGTACTTTCGCATTTAATATCCCTGCTGATTCATATCTATTCTATAAGGTTTTTCTTTTGTGGTAGTAAAAATGATCACGCATAAATATTTGTTTGGTATGAGGGAATTATTCAGACTTAATAGCACTTCGCTAATAGAAATACAGATTTACTTACCATTCATATTTCTCATAATGTAGTAAGTATTTCTTTTTTTGATAGCTACATTGGTGGGTGATACGTTAATCGGATTACTAACATTGAAGTAATATTACTACGTAGTACATTATAACTCAATGATTACTAACGACTTTTTAACGATAAAGTCATATGAGTTCAGAATCCTTAATTAAGCACTATTAGTAATAATAAAGAAATAAAGAGGAGAAAAATTAGCAGTAAGTAAAGATATATTCGGTTCTTGTAACTTATGTGGCCAAATCCCACAGGAACAAATGATTCTATTAAGCACGAACATGTAGGTTGAGTAAATGTGGTTAAGTTTTACTTCTCTTGGGGAAAGCAGATGAATAATTAAGTATGTTACACTTCATTATGATTATATGCTGCTCTACATCTACATATACCTTGCTGTGTAACCAAACTTTGTAGGTAACTTATTAGTATTCCATAATGCCCTAAGAACATTCTTCTGGTGTTAACCATAAGTAACTGTTTCAAACCGTTGTGATCTCCACTTAACAGACTGTTCTTGTTATTACCAGTTATAAACATATCATAAAATATATTTTTGTAAAAGAAAATAAAATATATTATGTTACATTGCTGATTTACTTAAATTTTACGTATTCAAGGGCCAATTTAACGTATGAAAAGGGAACGAAGGTTCTATGAATCCCCAGCACTAACAAGCGAAGCGTGGAATGACCGACTTGCCAGACGGACGAATACTTATTGATGCTCTGAAGAGCCCTTAGATGCATACAAATACCACCACGAACTGTATTCGACGGAATAATTTTATTTTAACCAAAATATTCAGAAACATTTATAAAATATCTATAAAGTTAAAAAAGTTATCATAAGCATAACATATTATGCTTATCGTCTCTCTTAATAAAAAGGTTAACTCTACATATAGGTAGGGGAGACCGGGGCTGAAAGTGCCGGGGGTACGAAATAATACGATCACATATCTAATTCTTTCTATTGTCGAGATATTTTGCATCGGAACAATTTACCCCCGGCACTTTCAGCCCCGGTCTCCCCTACCTAACACTAATGCTCAGAAACACTTCTAAACAAACTTTTTTATTAATACGTCATCACTAACATGAAAAATGGTGGGTTCCCCACACGCATAGAAGTTTATCGCAGATATTTTGCGATAAAAAGTACCCTTCGTCCTCAATTTATCTTGATAGCGAAATTCATCATTGTTTAGTGTGAACGCGACCCAGCAAACATTTTATTAATACATTTTCCGAGTATAAAATACTAGCTGTGCCCGCGAATTCGTACGCGTAAAAATAGTTTGAATTTTTTGCAACATTTTTCTTTACTGCTCTACCCCTATTGGCTGTAGAGTGTAGAGTGATGTCATTATAGCCTTCATTGATTTTTCAAATCAGACCATTAGTTCCTGTGATTAGTGCCTTCAACAAACGAACTCTTTAACTTTATATTAATAGTTATAGATTATGACAGAAATGCAAACTTAAGACCTTTGCTTGTTTATCTACATTTGTTAACGTTAGCGATTTGTTAATTAGTGCCGAGTTAGCGTTGAAACAAGCGTAATCGTCGTATTAATAGCTAGTTTCCTCTAACACACTGAAAACAAGTTTCTAATGTAAATTCTGCTGCTATGATAACTTGACTGGTAAGGGCGGAAATTGAATCTCCGCCGATCAATTGTCCATTTTATGTGGAGGTATTTGTGGTATATTATGTATGTATATGGTCAACTTATGAAGTAATAAGATGTTTAGTTTGTTGCAAATTACTAAGGCTGGGTTGCACCATCTTACTTTGACTGTAACAAACGTCAAAAATCTATCAAACTCCATACAAAAATCACCGGTTATCGTTATAGTAACGGTCATAGTTTGGTGGTGCAACTAAGCCTTACTATGTATTTTTATGAAGATCTCACAAAAAGTTTTATTCGGTTTAAACAAACCCACATTATTGCCGAATAAGCTAATTACTCGTTTGATAGCTAAACTCGAGGTTGTGAAAGCTTCAGATAACTGTTAGTTATTACTTATGAGCGTAACTACGTAAAGAAGCTCTTTGAAAATAAAAGAATAAATATTGTGTGCTTATTGAATATTAAAAGCCTTAAAACAATTTAAGAACACTACAAGTAAATTTTGTACAAAAACATTTCGTAAGAGCACATCTCCATCGCGAAACTGATAGGGAAGCCCTTTTAATACACAACTCTGCGAACTAGCGGCTGTTTTGTTAATGTAGAGAAATGAATTATCAAAATATGTGTCTTAATTAATTCCACCACCAAAGTTTCACCCTAGAATTGTAATAGATGAATAATGTATGTACTCGTATGGTACGGTTATTTTTGCGACAAAACTAACATAATAATAATGTGTAATTTATATTGAATTCTTAGCGATGTTTTGTAATGTAAATCTTATTGTTTTTATTGACATAGCCTTCTTTTGTTTCAAAGACGCAACGAACTAGTGAAACCTAAGATCCAAGCCTAATACCTACAACTTACCTTATACTCGTATAATATTAAATCAACTGTTGAAGTGATTTCGATTGTCTAGACAGTCTAGATTTTTTAAACCCTATTATAACGAGGTCTAAAAATTATTGATTGCACAAATATTCATTTTGGCTAAATATTAGCTTAACTTTTTGCTACCCATTGGAATTATGGAGTTTATAGAAAAGTCGATCAATAAGAACAAGAAGCGATATTACCAGGAACATAGTCGAGATGCTGACATACTGCAAAATTTGCTGACCATGCCATGTTGAAGCTGAATACGTAATCAAGTTAGAGCCACTAAACTCAACGAGAAAAGCGTAGTAACTCTCAAACTAAATCATTTCGGAAACGGTTATGTTGGACGGTGTGTATGGAATGTACTAAATTTATTAAATGTGAAAAGCTTTAAAAGCTTTTGACCAAAGGGTAAATGCCCTAACCACCGAAATTTTCTCTCTCACTTGCAAACGTTATGACTTTCCTTTCTCAAAAAATATCCACTATACCTAACAGTGGGCAGCAGTTGTTTGATTAAAAATACAGTCATATGTGGTTGATGCAACATTATTAATTAAATAATTACATAATATATAATAAATTATGCCAGTATGTTTCGATTGATAGGTACTTCAAATTAAGGAAAAGTATTTCATGATTTAGTTCCTACCGGTTAGTATTATGACGACACATTAGACCTTTTATATCGCGACCTTATGACGCACGCATTAATCACACTTCTCAAAGAGGAAAACCTAAACTTTTGTAAAAGAAACTTTAAGGTATTTTCGTTTGCCCGAGTGAGTATTCTCGTTACCCACGGTTACAAGCTAAAGTCTAAACGAAGTTGCAGCTGACGAGAAAACGTGTATGAGAAACTTATTTTACAACAGTCTTCTAACTTTTGACTTCATGATGTTTAATTAAGGCTTTGATAAATCTGGTTTCATGAACGGGAAAGTTTGAAAAGTTGCACGTGTTCATATTCTATTTTTAGGATTCAATACTGAAAGGGTATTACCGGGAGAACGGAAGATAATCCACAATCCACTACTTTTACATTTTATAAAACTTCATTTTCTTTGAAACTGAAGACTTCATTCAAGTTGTAACATAGTAAGCTTCTAATAAATTTGTATTCATTAGATTTAACCCCTAGTGGCTTGAGTAAGCGTGGTAGTAAAAAGAATAATATTACTCATACCACCTACTAACCGTAAAACGCACTCTCTGGGACTTATTTTAATAAAAACTCCAAGTGACAATGTGGGTGTTTAAGACGTGGAACAAAAACTCGCGTAATATTTTTACGACATAATATACAAGCCTCGTACTAAAATTTCTGGAAATAGGTAAATTCCTTAGGTAAGCTACACTACACTGAACAGTTTCTATAAAAAGATACTTAATACATTACATAAAACATCACTCAAATCACACAATGATTTGGTGACCCAAATATTGGTAAATTTTGAAATAAACGCAGGTATCCAGCCGTGTGATTCGATTGGTCAAATCATATTCGATTCAATAACTCAGAACGTCCACGCAATTGGTAACAATGCTGAGATAAATTGAAAATAATAATAATCGAAAAAATGTCGTTGAATCACCCGACTTTTGTTATTTAAGAGGAAAACTCTGAAACATCACCCTTGGTGGAGAATGGGCGTTTGAGTCTAAGTGATTTTTCGATTGGCGGCACCTCAACCCAGCGCTGCCGTATTGAACATGAAATGGATTGGATGATCCAAATTTCAAGGGACTTTTAGGGATAGTGACCTTTTTATCGCAAGCTATTTAAGGCTTTCAAAAATAAATTGAAAGACGCATTTGTATTTTGCAATAGGATGGATGTAAATAAGGAAGAGGCTCTTTTTTCTCACGGCCGTTGAAATCTGACATTGTTTATGTTAAAAACTTTTCATGCCATTTCAGATTATACATTCTGAGATTCAGTATTATTTCGTTAAGCGATTTTTTAAAACATCCGATGACTTTTACGGTGCGTGCGAGCAATTGAGCGGCGTTCATTGTACGATTATCTTTTTCCACATGAATTATTTTGAATCAAAGCGGCACGAGAAATAAAAGATTTGACACCGAGGGAAATCACATGTCATCAATCAGATACTCGGAATGTGATTGCCCGTTGAACGAACTCGATTCGCATTAGTATTTCATCATCGCTGACTATTTAAATACAGTCTGGGTCAAACATAATGGATTTGCAAATAAAAAAATGCTAACTGAAATATTTGAGTACTTTAACTAAACTGTCTTATGAGTTAATTGGTTGAATTTTATCAGTTACCTGAACGACTGATTGAATGAATTTTTTCAGTTACCTAAAACATATAAATCATCTTTGTCCAAGAGGCAGTTGTACTAAAAGTTATAAAATTTGTTCTACATGGCTAGCAAAAAATACTTACCCATAATCAAAACTTTCTAGTTTTTATTTTAGTTTATGGCATTAAAGTTTATTCTAAAAATTAATTGTCTATAAACAACCTAAGAAAAATCCAATATTATCGAAGTATGCACATATTTTGTACTTTTACCTTTAATAAAAAAGATTAAAAGACTGTTTTTATGTAAATAGCCATAAAACATCACAAAACAAAATTGTTTGCTAACTAAACATTCTAAAATCAACGTACTTACCTATAATAAATGTTTAAGCGAAATGTCAATAGCAGCGTATGGCCAGAGTATGACGCATTTGCTAGTGACAATTTAAATCCTATAAAACTTTTCTACGCATAGTGACTAACTAATGTGCGTAAACCAGGCACGCATAGTAACAAGATCTATATATATAAAATAAAGTCGTGTTAGTTACTCCACTTATAACTTAAGAACGGCTAAACCGATTTAGCTGAAAATTGTCAGGGAGGTAGTTTAGAGCCAGGAGAAGGACATAGGATACTTTTTATCCCGTTCGAAATTTAAAAAAAAGTCTGCTTATTTATTGCCATTAAGGCGGAACAAAGTTCGCCGGGTCAGCTAGTATTTAAATAAATTAACCTCGGGCATTATCATTCTTGGTAAAATTATTATTCAGACATACTTATTATGTTTAGGTAGGCTAGATATAGGTAAAGTATGTCAGTCAAATAACAAAATACTTTTTATTCCTTCCTCACGTGAATAAAGTTTAACGCCTGGTGATCAAAGTTTTGTTTTGTAGCTTATTTTTGATGGGTGACTCTTTTGCCTCAATAGAGTCTTAGCAGCTTCGATATATTGTGTTGTGACCTGCTATAACAGGGTTGGTACAAATAAGTTATCTTCAGCCAAGATATAAGTTACGTACATTTTGAGCTCGTAGAGTAAGTAACAACATTATAGGGTATGAGTGACTTTCACCGTAGAGAACAATATTATGGAGTAAAAACCCTTTGCAGTCGATAGAGTCGGCACTTTTTTCGAATCCAATAACGCCTCTTCTCATACATAAAGCTTATTTTGTTTACACTCTGCCAGATGGTGCCACCTCGTATCTCATACAAATTCGTTTCTATCAAAGGCTCAGTACGTATCGAGCGAGAGAGGAACTAACGTTTGCACATCACTTAAGCAGTAATTCACCTTCCTGAGGCAGTAACAATTTGTATACAAGGGTTGGCAAATACATACGAGCACAAGTATATCCCTGCAAAATTCTTTGTTCAAATAAGAATTTCATTAAAAATTAGAAAAGAACATCTCGAGTACCAATACCGACTATAAATTATTACTGAAGTGTGTATTTTGTCAACATAGCAGATACATAAGATACACAATGTCATGTTGACTTTTATCGTGTGGATCATTTATGTTTACATGAATTGTAGTTGTAGTTATAAAATATGAATTTAAAACGTTTACCTTCATTATTGTCTTATTATCATTACAACTTTCATAATATTTACAGTATAAGTGTTGTGCGTGAAATATTATGATATGAAATAGTAACAAGTTAACATATAAGTATTTAAACATCCTACAAATGTTGCCTGTGGTTTAACATTATTATCTATAGAAAAGAAAAAATATAACCGAAAACGAATGCAGTGCTGCACACAGAGAATGTTTGCTTCGCGAGTTTACTTATTGTTCGAAGAGCAGCAAACGTTCAGCGAAAGATTAGACTAAAAGACTTCCACGATTTTGTCTGTAGGAAAATTATAAGTCTTCCCCAAAAAAATACGTTCTTTCATACATTATAAGTTTTTCTCAATAGAAATCCAATTGTTGGCACATGCTATAAATAAATTCCTTAGATAAAAACAATCTTAGAAGGATAGGAACAGAATATACATTAATCATAATTAACTTAATTAAGGTTACGCTTAAAATATTCCCCGAAATTGATCCCAACTAATATTATAAATGCGAAAGTAACTCTGTCTGTCTGTCTGTCTGTCTGTCTGTTACGCTTTCCCGCTTAAACCTCGCAACCGATTTTGATGAAATTTGGCATAGAGATAGTTTGAGTCCCGGGAAAGAACATAGGATAGTTTTTATCCCGGTTTTTGAAACAGGGACGCGCGCGATAAAGTTTTTCTGTGACAGACAAAATTCCACGCGGGCGAAGCCGCGGGCGGAAAGCTAGTAATAAATAAAACTTCGGCAATATACATATTGTAAGAGCAGAAATTAATTCAAAATAATGGGGTCGACGAGGCAGAGCAAAAGCTTCTAATTGAGGTAATTATGATTAAGGACGATATTTGCCCTAATCACTTCTGTTCACCGCGGTTTATATGCCACGGCTTGTTTCACAAAAGCAATTAGTCAAAAGTAGGCTTTTGGTATTATGAATCATGTTTTATTTTGGTACAGCTGACTTCAAAAATATCCTACAGACAAACTTCTCAGATATAATATTAAGTATGGTCCACAATTTAGTTTTTTAGAAGCAGCCCTAATGAAATGTAGGATTGGCGTATACTTCCCACGCTGGGGAGTGTAGGGTTGGGGAGGCCTCATGTTCGCATAATTATTATATCCCTTGGCACCTTTTTAATTACGACATCCACGGTAAGGGTGGAATTAAAAACTAACTCTACCGGAACCACACAGCTAACTTGCTAACACTATTTTTGAATTTTTTAAGGATATTTTTGTTTTTCACTGTACCTACGGAAAATAAGTCATTATAATTTATCAAGTGTAATTTGACATCAAAGTAAAATACAAAATCTTACGCTACTTAAATTCCAGTACTGAAGTGTGGCTTACTAATAAACAAATAAATAAAATACAAATTAAACTTTGTTGTCTGCTCTTTGTAACTTTAAACAACTCTTGTTCAAACACAAATGCGAGTAATTGAACATTAGTCAATACAATTTTCAAACAAGTGACGAACAAGGTTATTGGATTTTCAAAGTTGTAAACGAGATGAAATATTTCAATCATACTTAAAGCTACTCAATAAAATTCACAGTAAGTTCCTATACGTCGAGTTCTTGTCTTCTTTATAAAAACTTCCGATAAGTACGTATTCTCGAACAGAAGAAATACATTTTTATTCCCACCTCCCATTTTACATATAAGTATTATATCAAGACTTTTTGCGATTCTAATACTGTGACTTTTTAAATTTCTTATGAGTGAAAAAATATTAATCATAATTTGATCAACGGTTTAGGCGTAAAACTTTAACAAAGAATTTCTTATTTATAAATTCGTAATATTGATGTCTTAAGCTGAGTTGTACCACCTTATTTTAACCGTAACAATAACCCTAACCGGTGCTTTTTTAATGAAGTTTGACAAATTTTTGACGTTTGTCAAAGTTAAAGTAGGATGGTGCAGCTCATCCTTAGTTTGCCATTACACTGATGGATAGCGCTCACAGCTGTCTACGCGTAATATTGATACAACAGAAGTGATTTCAAATCAAAAATCAAAATCAAATATAATTTATTTGCATTAAATAGGGTTTCACAATATTTGTCTTAAAGAGAAGAGAACGTGACTCGAATTCAGTTTACAGTTCTGTCATTCATTTTAACAAATTTCCCGAACTGGGAATAGTAATAGGAATACTAATGAAGTACTTTAAATAAGACTTGCAGAATGTCTTTGAAAATGCACTGATATTCATTTTCTGAAAAACTCAATTATTTTCGCTCGAGTACGAGTATAATAGAATCTCTTCAAATCTGTCAATAATTCTTAAAAAAAATAAGTTTGCTGCAAAGCACTAGTGAGAAGAAGTATTTTTTAGTTTATGATAAATACGTGTAAAGTAACAGTCTAATGACATGGTAATGGTTAGTCAGATTTTAGTACGTAATAAGTACATTTATTTTCTGAAAGAAGATTTGTCATTATATTCTTTACAAAACTACCAATCTTTTCACTTACTTTTTGCTGCTAAAAATTATCTCATGATTGAAAAATCGGCTCTAAACATCTACCTACATTATTTAACTTCAGATTCGACTTGTTTCTATGATTGGACTAAATCAATTAACTCTGACGGATTACCTCTAATAGGTAACAAGATCAGATACAAATGGATTAATTCTCGTTATCCTTTATCCAATAACTGAACTTAGCAATGTGCTATTAATAAATAATTAACAAATAGCTCTCAAGGTAATATAGGTAGGTAAACCGTAGGCAGAATTCATAGCTTTTTCCGAGTAGGTACTCGTATTTATTTCACCGAATATTTTACTGGAAGGCTAAAAAGTATCTGTTTCAATGTTTGTACGTTATGAAATAAAAGGATTTTTGAGAATGATACTTTTAAGGTTGGTTGCGTAAATAAAATATTATTTACACACATTTGTAGGAAAGGCTTTTTAAATTTTTATTCTAACTGTGACTTATTGGTAACATTATTGCAAGTTAGACCTCCGACTTGCAGTAATGTTATTAATATTCTGTTATAACTGATTGCCACATCAGCAGTTACACCATACATTAAAAGTTATCAGCGATTTTTTGCCATACAACTTCGATTCATAGAACGGCTCCTTAATTCTCTAGTACGCCACTATTACGATTTGACTGAGGCGGGGAGGTGTCCAGAGCTATGTTTTACCAGTTAAAGAAACTAAATGACGTTAGTGGTTTCAGCACAATCGCGAAGGATCATCTTACCCCAGGGGATCAACTCGTACAGTTACTTTCCCCTACCTCTCGTTGCTTGATGAAGCTGGCTGATTTATTTCCCCCTATAATTATTTTAGGCGAGAATTCTCTTTTAAAAATCCCTTCATTAGAAGGCGATTAGCGTAGTCTCTATCCGAGAATCGTTCATTCTGATCGGTTTTTATTTTTTGTGCTACGTGCCCAGCCTATTTGCCCCAGTTAATCGCCCATCCGATTAAGTTACAGTATGTTACATACATTTTGTTACTCGGTTGTGAGGAACGTTTGAAAAAAGTGGCTTTTGCCACGACGTGGACTGAAACTTGATCGTTGTTAAACCGGTTGCAGGCTCAAATGTGGAATTTGTGTAATTAATTTAATTTACATATTACGTATGTAGCCCACGCGTTAATACAAAAAAAATCCTCCCTCGTGAAAATTGTCATTAAGGTACCGATCCATTTCACTACATTAATAAATTTAAGTTACTTGTATTTAGGCTAAGTTTTTATTCAATAAATTTATCTTATCTTATGGTAAAAAAATCAAATAAATAAATAAAAAAAGTTTATATTGAAAACTTTAACTTCTTAATCGAAACATTTTGCTACACCTACAAGATATGATTTTCAAATAGGTAACAACTTGACAAACTTGTCGTGTATTGCGACAAATCGTGTTTCTGAAGTTTTACGTTCACATCTGGCGGTAGTTAGTAAACTTGGAGGCCAAGTTTAAAATCTATTTACCACAAAACACAAATCATATCATTAATTTATGTGGAAGAAACTATTTCCTTAAATTGTTTCAAAAAGTCATCATAGATTACGATTTTAAAGAAATAGCAAACCTGCATGGTCAATTATTTGGAAAAATAACAAAAAGTTACCTACTACAAGGAAACCAAATAACTCTGTTCAAGTTTGCTTTATTTTTTTTTTGTTTAAAAACTTTGAAAACTTTCAAACTTACCGGCAAAAGGAGCGCATTGATGCCCTCGCCCGCCAACAGTGCAACAACCAGGAAGAAAAACGCTTTCATCACGCTGACACAAATGTTGCACTCACAAAAGTTCAATGGAAAGCTCTCCAGCGAGCTTCGGCGGCGCTGGGAAACTTGTGAATGGCGCGGGACCAACCCCCATCCCTTTATAGGGGTGCCAAACGTTACTGCGCACCCGGCTCTGCGCTTTAACTAACACTCCCACAAGCAACACTTCCGCGAAAAAAGTTTGCACTATTACAGTCAAAAGTCATATTTTGTTTTTAAAAACAAAAGAAAAAAGAACGCGAATTTTTTTAAGTCAAACTAACCTTTTTCAAACGAATTAAATTTTTGTAAGCGGCCAGCAATAATGTAAAAGGCGTTATCCAAGTATGATCTTGTTTTGCACAACGTGATAATGAAAACTATTTATGACTTTAAAGCTTAAAGTGACAATAAAAGAGTATAAATCACTGGCAATAATAATAATTCCGCGTGTTCATACGAGAAATATTTTTATATCGCGTGATAACGTTCCACGTAAACGTAGAACACGTTTAATGACAGTCGTAAAGTATTCTGAAGAAATTCGAGAGAGTTATCAAGTGCACAGCACGAGCGTTACCTTATCGTTATTTATTCAGCAAATATGTACGATTAATGTTCGCGTAATTGTCTGCCATAAAATATAGGGTGTAGGGAACTAATTACAACAAATGCATGCTGTGAACTCGAGAGGTAGGTATAGTCTTTGGTAACAAACAGTGTTTTAATTAGCTTTTTCATCCCTCTTCTTCTTCTTCTTTTCACTTCCTCTTTCACAGTTTGAAATATCGTGTAAGTTTTTGTCTACCAGACCAGTCTTTGACGCCCTGGATAAATTACACAGGTATGTTACCTATTCCATTTTACTATAAAATATATATTAGGTACTTACTTTTTTGTTTACCCTTTTAATGTTAAGGTACTTTAAATCCGATTTTCCATGGTATCCCATCTGTTTTGATATCTTAAGGTTTAATTTTCATAAGTTCTCTCCCGGATGTTATTGTTTACGAGAACATTTAATTAATTCAAACAGGACTACCGGATTTTATATCAACTAATTATTATTTGCAGACAATAGAAAAATATCTGAAACTCCTTGGATCGCATATGATATTCTTTCTAAAAAATCATTTCAGCTGAACAAGACGAAGATCCGAAACTACAACACAAAGGTCACAAACGAGCAACATTATATCGGTTACTGCTTGGGACTTAAGTTGGCGACAATCGCCGACAGTTGCCTAAAAGTCACTCACCGTCGCCAATCACAATCGCAAAAAGGTGACTGAGTTTCTTCCACAGCTTATTCTCAGCACCAGCCCATATTATGTTGTCCCGAAGTGGTAGTAGAGCAAGCTATATTTAGGAAGTGTATAAGTGCCCTATTTGATTTGATTTGATTTAAGTCGCTCGTCTGTGAGCTCTCTAAGTTTGCAAATCGCAGCGCCACCACTTCGCACTTACTCAATTTCCTTAACATCCTTTCCAATAACCGACTCTATGATTGCTCGTTTCCTAGAAAACAACTTAGAAGAGCAATCTCTTCTGAAACTTAGGTTAAGGTAAATATTTGCTATTGTTCAGTGATAAAATTAGTAAATAATAAACTTGTTCGCTATAATCATTTCCTATTGAGACATGGTTTACGTTTTATTTACTTAAGATTTGGTCAGAAATAAAAACTTTGACAATATCATTTTTAATATAAATATAAGGACGTCAAACTAAAAATAGTGACGTCTTATCTTTTTGTAATAAAAGCTATTTTGTTTGTAACAAAAATGTATAGCCTGATATTACTGTCGATTTTACTACTGAACATTTCTACTTTTTTACTACTTTCTATTTATGACATAATTGATAAAAAATTAGATTAGTAGTTTAGAGATTTACAATGATAAAACATGTCAAAACACGGTTATTATATTAACCTTCCTGATAACAATGTGAAATAAAAACAGGAAAAGGAAAGCAAATATTTTCAGTTAGTTTATGCTTAACGTAAAAATAAATGTGTTAAGGCCTGCTGAACTAAATATTTACTTTTTATTACAATCAAAGAAAAATATAAAAAAAATACAACAAGGCTGAATTTCACCACCTAACTTTAACGGTAACTATAACGATAACCGGTGCTTTTTGTATGAAGTTCGACAGATTTTTGACGTTTGTTAAAGTTAAAAAGTAAAATAGTGCAACCCAGCCTGAGAAAAAAATTGTGTGTAGTTTAACTTTATTATTAATTCTGAGAAATTAATAGGTCCTAGAATTTTTATTCTTATTTTTTTAATATTCTTAAATGCCAAATATCCGTTTTCATTTGTAATTAAACAACAATCCAAACTCCTTTGGCATCTCAGCGGGATCCAAGATAACTTTGTTAGTTCAGTGTATTGAGATTTGAGCAAAGTTCTCGAAACTTTCATTGGTTATTAAGAAAATCAACAATGGTTGATTCCAGTTCAGTTGTTTTCTATGCTTGGCACACTAAATGATTCGCATGTAGTCTGTCTTTTAATCATTATAAACATCGCTGTAATCTATTTGATTTCTTAATTATACCTTATTTACAGGAACTACTAGCCAACTTTTAGTGGCATGGAATGAGTTTACAGCTATTCTTTCATTATAATATCATACTCGTATTACATCGGAATCATCAACTTAGTACCTATTAAAATCCCACTCTCCTTTTATCTCATTAATGAGCAATCAATATCCGATCAATCAACTCTTCGTTGAAGAATTTAGATATGCAGATGTATCTATAAGCATAAATTATTTTTGTTTTGTATGTTTCAGTCCTCGGTTATACTTGTAAATTTTCAGCTCCGGTTTAAATTTTGTTTAACTATACAAATAATAGACAGTTCTAATTAGTAATTTATATGTAAATTATTCACTTACAAACATGATCAATTCAACTCTTGTAGAGAATTTGTGATGGTAACATCTATTTCTAACCTAATCATAACTGATTGAAGCAATCTTAATTTTAACATTACTAAAACATGGTTTTTGAGCTATTTACGATATTATTAATATTATCATTATTTTTGGTAACTTTTATCCGCACAATGAACCTTCTCTAGGAAAACTGATTTTACTCGCTCGCCCCCGTGGGATAGCTAATAATGGTCATAATAAAGGTTTAACAACCTCGGTTATATTAGCTATAGTTTATGGACTTGCTACATTATTAAAGTTTCACTAACAAAAAGGAGATTTTCATTATGTCTGGCTTAGCAAGATGTTTAAATAGAAGTAGGTATGCATTTTAATTAAGTATTTGTGCTGTACTTTTCAGGGCAGGAAAGTTCTGGAGTGGCGACCACGAGCGGAAGACGTTGCGTGGGCAGGCCTCCCACTAAGTGGCCGACGATCTGGTGAAGGTCGCAGGAGGTGCCTGGATGCGAGCGGCGCAGCACCGGTCTTTGTGGAAGCCTTTGTCCAGCAGTGGACGTCTTTCGGCTGAAAAGACGACGACTGTACTTTACTTTTAGTGAATCGTAGAGTTTTCCTTGTTAAATGATTCATTTCTACGTGTTTTCATTCTAAAATTTTCTAAGGAAACAATAATCACATTAAAACTAAACCTGTCCTATGGTCAAGTTGATCCATATCTGATGTAGACAAACGAAATGACTATAATCAAATCCGAATTGTTTTTCCTCACAAAATAACAACACATTTTTTCCCGATACGTAATACAAAATAAAGTAGTATTTTTGTCTGCCTGTTTGGTTCGTTTAGGAATTTTAGTGAAATAAGTAGAGATAGGTTTAATTTCAGAGAAGTTTGACTTCTGACTATCCTAAATGATGTGTTTTTGATAAAGACAGTAGTTTCGGGGCTTTATCTTACTTACAGGTGAACTGAGATGTAAAGGCAGTTTTGCAATAAATTCTAAACCTAACAGGCACACAAAGTCTGAAACGAAGATGCTACAATAGCGTCTAAACGCAGCCTAATGTGACTTTTATATTGAAGAATTTATGTCTACAGTTTTATAAATTGCAGGCTTTTTGGATTAATTACATGATAGCATTGAAGTCTTTTTTTCACAAGTGATGTATGGAAATGTACAATTACATTTATAATATGAGCATTGCGTTAGGATACAGGCCAATATCTTAACGTAATCAGATAAATCAACAGACACCTAAATTGTTCCGTCGGCCCACATAGGTAAAACAAGGACACACCTACTTTTTTGCTCTCATTTCTTCAATTACATTAACTAAGCAATCTATGCCATATTAACGTAAATAGCTACTGCGTTTGTCAGATTAGAGGCAAATAATGAACCGAGCAAAGATAATAAATTGCATTGTTTGCTGTCGTACTATTGTGCAAATGTCAGAAATACACAGAAGGTAACTACGTCATGTGGTTTTAACGTCCATTATGTTGACGGTGTAGAGTGTAAAACTAGAAACAACTTCGAGCAATAAAAGCGACTAACTATTAACATTAACGGTGAAAGATTTTTTTAATAACTAATGCATTGCTTTATTATTTCAATGTATCGTACACAATGTATCGTGAAGGTATAATAAATGCTTACTACGTATTGTAATTTAGTGGCAACGGAAAGTGGTGTTATTATGAAGCATAAATCACGGAATCAGACAAAATCTCCATATTTTTAAACCGAACCTAATTGGGTCCTATCTCAATTTGAGTTATGGCGCATACTACTCAATTAGGATGACGATTGAATGAGTTGCCTCAACCACACCAACGCGTGCAGATCGCCATCGCCGGCGCGATCTGCACGCGTTGGTGTGGTTGAAGCACAGATATGGATAGATGCAGCATGTGTCAAAAATTGTATGAAACCGAGCGTGCCACTTTTTAAACGTCATTAGTGTCATTTTAGCGAATTTTAGTGATTGCCGCAACGTAAAAGTAATCGTATCATCGTATTGCATTTGCAAAGTCATCGAATGATATCGTGCAACTCGATTCGAAAATTAATTAATTCCGATAAAACTGATAATTTGTTAAATACAAAATCAAAAACATCTTTATTTACCTTTTTAAAATAAATTAATTCTTACAAATCATCAAATCTCGTTATTTTTTTTACCCTACCAGCGTTTCAAGACATAAATTTGTCAAGTGCATGAATACATGCATCAGTGTGTGTCTTATTGTTATGAGTAAGTACGGTTCCTTGGGATCGGTATGAGTGCACCACATACAGGGACCATGGTTTTAACTCTTAAGAGTACATCGCAGGATATGTATTAAAAACAATGCTACTTTATACTTCTTCTACTGCTACTTTATTCTAATTAATTATTTGTTACTTGTGCTGTTAATTACAATTCTCAATCCGTAAATAATTTCTTCTTTCTACCGTGTTCGTACTACTGTCCTCGTAAAATCATCGTAACCGATTGTTGTAATCGGATTACATGAACATCACTCGACCATGTATGTCCATTTGGACATATCGGAATGGCACGCTTTGACGATCAACTTGCTGTATCTACTCTAATCCATATCTGTGGTTTGAAGTTTTTTAACGTTAACTCTGATCTAAACTCTACTGTATCATAAAGTACTTTACTAGGAAAATTTTGAAAATAAAATATAAGCCCACAATAATACTATTTATTTAATTTACTACACTAAAACATCAATAATATGAGGAATAAAAAACATGTCTATCAGGATATAGCACTTGGGACAAGTATGAGTACATGCCGGTCACAACGTTATACAGAGCGCGGAACAGGTGCACAAATACGTCAAGCTGAAACGACAGTAGTGGGACTTTGAAAACGGAGTCCATTGTAGGGCAGTTCCAATGCGTAATCAGCCTGCACATCTCCGGGTCTAGTAGTTATATCAGTAAGAGGAGTGGGAGCGTCGATAGAAGTAAATATAGGCGGAGTGCCATCAGGGCCAGGGTACACTGGGTATATCCTTGCTTCAGCCTCTTGCTTGACAGCTTTAGGCAGCTCTGGCTTCCACGTCACTACGTCAGTGTGCTTGAAATCCTTGCCGTGTTCTATTGATCGGTCGATTTTAACTACTGGGCTGTTACTGTTAGGCCAGGGGTTTTGTACGGACATCGAAGGAGGTGGCGTTGCGGGCATCAGTCCAGGTTGAGGCCAATCGTCTCGGCTCCTCTTTTCGTAGTAGGGGTCGTATGGGTAGGAGTGGTAGAAGCCGTAGTTTACCGGACTTGAAGCAATCTAGAACAGAACATCTGTTAACAGGTTACCAAGGGAATTTTTAGTAATGTGCTCTAAGCCTAGTAGGTGACAATTTAATTTATTACTGTTACTTAAGTTATTATTATGATTAATCAGTTCACTATTGAGTTATTCAAATTTCTACTAACTTCAGGTTAAGGAGAAAGGAGAGAAAGAAATAAAATGGAGTCTGGTTAAGTAAATTCATACCTTCCCCCTCTCATGATACCCATCATAATTAGGTTCTACCTAGAAGAAAATGTTAACTTTATGGTTAGTATGTTAAATTCATCCATTACAAAAACATGGATGTGTTAATAATATTGTAAGTATGCGCAAAATCACTTTCTTTCAAACAAACTTAGTTCGCAAGCTTAATAAATTACAGTACACTGTTTCTTCTTTCCATAATATTTCATAAAGTTTTATTAAAACCACGAGAAACAATGGCGAAAAAGAATAAAGGTCTGTGTAATGCGTATGAAACAAAAATTAGAGCACATTGTTAAGGATTTGTAAGGCTCTAAATTGTTATGTTACTTTGTATGTGGTTCAATTTAATTTTGTACTTGTTAGTAATAATGTCATCAGAAAATGTCATGTGTTAGAACGCGTGGGTTATTTCAATTTGACTTTGTATTGTTAGTAATATGAAATACATTTTGATTTGCTTACCTTCTTAAGTCCTTGGATAGAAGCTAGGATAAGCGCCATTTTGGCTAGCAATAAGGCTTTCCCGCCGAGTACGGCTAGGAATTGGAAGCCCATGGGAACTAACACCATGCCGATGGAGACTATACCGAACATCATCATGGTCATCATTTGATGACGCCGTCGGCCTCGGTATTCCACTGTAAAAGATATTTTGTAATTATAAAATTTAAAAAATATATTCTTGGACATTTTACACTACGCTTCTAGTCCCAAACTAAGCAAAGCTTGTACTATGGGCACTAGACAACGGATTATACATACTTAACACTAGAGTGCTCGCGCGGGTGACATATGTCACCCAGGGTGTAAAATTTGTAAATATTTTTTCAAGGTATCGAGCTACAGTGCTGCCTTCTCATGTATTCTTCGAGCATGTATTGTCGCACATTTTAGTAATAACGCCATCTTGCTAGACGCATCAACGTGAGTGCAGAAAACATTTAAAGTGTTTGGGTGACGCATGTCCCCCGCGCGAGCACTTGAGGAATTGTTTGATCCCCTATCGTCGCGGTTTAAAATCAAGTTTACTTTCATGTAAGCTCAAAGTTATAATATTTAACCATTTTTTAAACATTTACAATAATTATATTGTTTTATAAGCATAAACTGATGCAAGAAAGTAGTTGTTTTAGATTGTATGCAATGTAGTAATAACTTACCTAGGACTGTAAAATTAAAAACCAGGATTCTTCTGGGCTTGCGACAACACCAACTAGCACAAAACTTGCCAGTATTGTGGCAAAGGACGATGTGTTTATTGCACAAGAGCAAGAAATCGAAGCACTCGTAAGCAAATATAACAAGTGGAATAGGCGTTTTTGTCCAGATCATCAAATCATATCGTGCCCGAGTTGTGATCAAAATATCACAGAATAAGATCAATCTATTGATTAACTTTCTAATTAGGTGATATTTTTGCCAAAATAACGGGTCAAACGACTATTTAAACTACTTTGGTCTCTTCGACTCTAAAATATTTGAAAAATATTGAAGTATTTCTTTTGGTTTATAATAAGAGTTCATGAAATAATTTCTCACTTTTTTTTAATTATTTAGTAAGAAATATAGTTGATGTTTAATATTATAAATTGTTTTACTTGTATTAAATAAGATTAGCAAAAATAAACCCATATCATAATGGGGGACATATGTCACCCGCGCGAGCACTCTAGGAGTATTTAGGGGCGCGAGCACTCTAGTGTTAAATACTTTTTTTTGTAAATACATACATATTATACATAGTAACACCCAGACCCGTCACAGAAATTAAAATTCATCATCTCAACTTTTGCCCGGCCGGGAATCGAACCCGGGACCTCTCAGCATAGTAGTCCGTTCTGAACCACTACACCAAACGGCCGACAAATTATCCTTTTTGTTTACATTGTTTCATGCAAGGAATTCCCAAAAGTGACAGTAGGTACATTACGCGGTTCTAGCACTAACTTATTAACAAATTCCAGTTTCCACGTTGCCTAGAACAAATTTGGTAATATTAAACCACTTTTCTCACAAAAAATACGACCTCAAATCCCCGAAATGTATGTAAGGAAGGAATTTTTAGTACATTATCCTTGCCGTAGCTTTATGATTTCATTTTTGTATCAATATTTCCATAAGGACTTTATGTTAAGCAAATCCCTGAGCGTTTCAAATGTGAAAACAATTGTCTCTCTGGGATGTAAAACCAGATTATGTAAAACTTATCGGCAAAGAAATATACTTGTGTATAAACTAGCTGTGCCTGTGACTTCGTACGCATGTAACTGATTTGAATATTTTTTTCATATTTTCTCAAAAATTTTCATTGCTGCTTTGCTCTTATTAACACAAACATATTTTATTTAAATAGAACCAGTTAGTTCCTGAGATAAGCGCATTTAACCAAATAAATGAACTCGTCAGCTTAATAACATTAATAACTAGCTGACCCGGTGAGCGATGACTTTTAAAAATATTTTATAGCCTGTGTTCATCAAGCAATTGTGCAAGAATTTTTCAAATCAATCCAGTAGTTATGGAGCCTATTCAATTCAAACAAGCAAATCTTTCCTCTTTAGTATTCGTATATAGAAAATCTATGAAAGATGTTAATGGTGTGTCTGACCTTTATCGAGAGTCTTTCCGTCTTCAAAATCAAACTTGATGACATGTGTCCGGAGCACTTTCGCCATCCTTTGTAACGCTAATGTCCTCCATTCCCCTTCTTCCAGTTCTTTTTCAGTCCATGAGCTGGTAAAACATATTAAATATTGATTAAGTCCGCAGAAGTATATCTGCTTGTTCTGGCTATTGGACAACTTGTGATTTACCTACCTACATATTTGTTAATTTCTCATGTAAGTGACTGTAAGGTTTTTAATGAGAAATAAATGTTGTTTGATTTTTTTATAAAACCTACACATACAATTATGCTAAGTGAGCTTGGATATAAATTTACAAACATATAATTTTTATCCTCTCTTTTTTAAGTTAATGCGTTTTTCAAAATTAATTATAACATGGTGGGCTTTGACATAATTCTTTGACTAGGGGTATAATTTTCGAGGTCTGTATAACCAAAAGGCTGAATTAAATGAAACACACATTCGATGATAATATTTGTTTAGGTTACCGATGGATACCACAAATAGATGTTGCTTACAAAATAAAAATGTAGAGAATATTAATTTCATTTTCATATAAAAATTTAGTCAATTAATTGGTTATAGCAGTGAGTGTGTGAACTTTTTTGAAAGTGACCTTGATAATATTCGTAGTTAGGAACGCAAAAATCTATTGTAGATTAAAAATTGCTCCCAGTAAGGGTTGATAAGGGTACTTTTTGGTTATGACAATGAACTGAAAAGCCCGAAGCTGGATGTAAAGGACAGCAGAAGGATATTGCTGTCCCCTTTCTTTACTGATTAAGTGTTATTCCAAAAATAGCCCCATGCGACGTTTAATAAGTCTTTTAAACCCACGCAAGGGTTCTATTTTGGGTACAAAACCACGTCTTGCATATAAATCTTAAGTGCTTCGTAAACTTAAGCTGGATTTTATTACCAAGAGTAAAAGATTTCCATGCAGTATTTAGTGTAGTTAAAACTATATGACGAGGTCCTGCCTGAAATAATATCAGTCTTAGATTTTGGACAAAACCTTCGTCATTTTGTCAAAGTAACTTGACTTCTAAAAGCGAACAGTAGAAACATTCAAATTAAAATTCAGCTGATTTACATTAAAAAGAGCTCTCGGTTCACTGGATCAGAGTCTATTTATATCAGACGTTGATATTAATTTATTTCTCGACTGTAATGTTTCGTTGACTGAATTCCATTCATTTACAATACTTACATATTAACGTCTCTGTAACTAAACCTATTTGACATTATAAAAACCGATAAATAAAATTGATTGAATTAAAACCAATTGAAGTTCTGTGAAATAATAATTAGGTAGAGTAGGTCCAAGTGGAGAAAAAGTTATTATAGTAAATTATTATGAATGAATTATTTTGTTTTCAAATATAACTACCTACAAGTATTTTTACTCTTTGTAAAACAATAAGTATTTAATTTACATTAATAGCCTCTGAATTGGACAAAGACGCTAATAATAGCACCTAAAATTAAGCAATATTAAAAATAAAATTAGTTTTCTTTCAGACAGAAAATTGTCGTTCAGTGTATTTTCTCGCCAGCTATTTGTGAGTGTTTCAAATATCATAGCATGATATAACAAACAATATACCGCCTTGGAGACAAAGTTGCCTTTTTGTCAATATTGTGTGTTCGTTGTAAAGATACGAAGTTACTACTAATTTTCTTTTACGCGTATGCACACGTATGCTTAACACATTTGTACTTGTATGTTTCGTAACAAAGTAGCAATACAGCAAATTCCTCTAAGGCCTACTTCTGTCTCTTAAAGGTTGCTACCTACTACATTACATTTTGCTAACCTTTTATTTACTGATTACTTACGTATGTAATTATTAATTTTAATACCACTTTTTAATGTTTTTCCCGCACTTCTGTGGAATTTATTTTTGACTGATAAAGTTTTACTGTAGGTATTTATATAATAAATTATATTAGGCATAAAACATGAAATATATTAACTAATCTAAAAAACAGGGCTACATGGTTCAATCCCAAATCCAAAAATTCTATGAAATTTAAAATATTGGGATGTGAAAAGCCAGTTCAAATTAATTGGAAAAGGTAATTTACACTAGTTTGATTGCGAACTAGAATCTGGGTCAGATGACGAGTACATATCACTTTTTAACAAATTGGATTTGTTTGTAATAGACTTTTATTACATAAAAATGTACCCAACGATGTTATACGGTAGTTTTTCAGACTATTTTCAGAACAATTGGCAGGCTGGGCAACCAGGGCTGTATTTTTAAATACCAGTGACGAAAAAGCTGTTTTTAAACACATTCCAACAAAAATTCAGCATCAAATATAAAATTCCTAAATGTAGGTATGTCTGATAGTTATACAAAAAACACTACGAAAAAATGGAATTAATTATGTTATTTTGGCGGCTGAACCATGAAACCAAAATATACGTAGGTGTGTGGTCTCTATTTTTCTTTATTCTGATCTTGTGATTACATTCATTTTCAATAATAACAAGGTTGGAAGGGGTTACCTTCTGTGTGAAAAGCAATATCACGCTGACAATTGACTTTTCCTAATGGAATGTAATTTGGCTAAAGTGTTCTTTAGCTTTAGTTTCATAAAATAATAATGATGTTTCATTATTATTTTATGTTCATATTTGAAATGGTTAACCCATTTCAAATATGAACATTTAATTAAAATACGGTACACAGGAAATTTAAAGCTTTTACCATCGGCGCTAATAATCCATTTGTGGTTTTAGTCATTAAGCCTCCGGAAACTCTTAGCATATTAAAATTATTTTGATATGGGTAGTAAATTATCTAAACCTAGGTAATTTTGTGAATTCCGTCAGATTATAATTTGACGTAGTTAAATTACAATCTAAACTAACCCACTGTTAGTTTACTAACAATTTCAAGCGATGGATGGAGTTTCCATTTAGAAGCCCGCACAACCTTAACTCACCTCAACTTTACATTTTAAAACCATATTTTGGAAAGAAGTTTTTTAAAGTTTGAAGTTCGCAAAGTTGTCAATTTAATACTTAATTTGATTTAAGCAATCGAACTTCATAGTCCTAATTGTTATTAAGGACTAACTAGTTAGTTAAAAGTGCCAAACAAACTGTCTTTGTCGACGTCAATGGATGTAATATTCGAGCAAATTGGACGGTCGAGCTCGAGAGACTTCAATTTTAAGTTTTATGCACAGTGAACCTTTTGTCCCAACTTGTTTGCCCATCTAATTACAGAATTCAATTTGCAAAATTACAGGGCTAAGTTCAACAATGCATGATGCCCAAATTGAAATAAAACGTGTACTCAATTACTTTTCAACACCTTCAAAACTATGGACAAACTTTTTATTAAAGACTATGATCATGATCGTTATTCGGACTCAAAGGAAAAGTTATCTTGTTCTTTAGTACTTAAGAGGGGTCAACTAGTTTGATACGTGCCGATTGAACTTGTCGACCACTTGACTCCACCTGAAGAAGCCACTTTAGCAGACAGGAGATAAGTAGTGAGAAAATCAGGTCTCGTTATTGAGTCACAAGTAACTCAAGTTTTGTATTAGTAATTTATCTTATTTCATTGTCTGAGTTTCTACTAGTTCAAACACTTTTAACCGTACCAAGTTGAATCCATCAGAAAAAACTAAAACTTATCGCTGGTCTCATTTTCCGACACAATATGTATTTCCAGACCGGTTTCCAGAACTCCATTATGTAACTAAAATACTTTTTACAAACCTTGTCTCATTTTCCGGAACAATATTCCCGGACCGGTCGACTAGTTCGAACCGGACCAGATTGACTCCGTCAGCGATGGGCACAACGTCTGGGCTGAGCGAGCGGTCGAGGGCCCTCAGAGTTTTCCGCTTCATGCACCGGAGGAACTTCGGGAAGTACTCCTTGTGGTCGATAACATCCTTCACGTCGACCAGCTGAAATGTATTTGATGGATAAACGTTCATTAGGGAAATGGTAATGAAATAATAAGTAAGCCAAAAATAAATAAGAAGCAGGAACAGTTTTAGGGTCAATACGCGTGTATATTTGTGTGGATGTGATGGATGTTTGTTTCGACTTCACGTTAACACTACTCAAAGGATTTTAAAGTAACTTAATAGTGTTTTAGCGTACCTGAGAGGATACATGAGAATAACTATTGAGTACAACAATTTTATCAAAATCCACGCGGGCAAACCCAGGCAGAGGCTAGTCTCAAATAAAACAAAAAACTATTCATTTCAAGAAACGACTTCTTGTCAGTTCTATCTAATGAAAAATGGGCATAAAACGTTCCTAGCTTTCATCCTAAGTGAAATCCCTTGAGATATGACAATCATTGTCCCTACAACGTATTCTTTTTGATCTAGTCGCATGTCTTAGCGTTGATCCACTGAGGATTGCTCGCGTATGTACAAATGGGCCCGTAAGTAAAACTATTTCCCTTTACCTTGAGTCGCTAACAAAGAATTTTTAAACAATGGCCTTAGTATGTTTGCTAACTATCTCACATAGAAGGTATGTACGTTCTGTAGAATACACCACTAAATTTTAATCACCGAAAAAAAAAATTCTGGGTAATGAGTTATTGATACTGATCCCATTTGTGCAAAAAAAAGAGTAAAATAAAGTGACTCAAAATATCCTCCTAAAATTGGTAATTTATTGACACACGCGTCGCTAGCACTATTTAAGTACGATAATGTGACACTTATTAGAATTCAAAATGGTCTAAGTTAGCTAAGTATTTAATAATAACACTAAAAGTGTGGTCGAGGCGTGAGCGAGACAGACAGATCGATGCAACGTGCGAGCGCGTACGACTACTATAGCGAGCAGCGGAGTGACCCAGCTGTGACGCGTAAAATACGGACTAAAGAAAATTTAATAAAAAAATTAACTTTATGAAAAACATTTATTTTTCTTTTGCTTTAAATTTTTCACACGTTTCTACATAACCTGTTAAAATTTTTTCGGTGATAAAAATTTAGTGGTGTATAATGAACATCTTTTTCAAAGAAAGTCTTCATTTTACGATATAACTACAGTTACAATGTGCAAAAAATCGGTAAGTACTACCAAGACCCTTCTGGGAAACTGTAACAATTAAGCCACACATTGAACTCTTATCAAGTTGAAATAGGTACGATTTTCTAACAAAATGTAGAGTCTAATTCTGACGATTGTACACACCTGGAATAATTATTCCTAAACCAATTTTAACAAACAAAAGATCAATATTATTTTAACCTCTCGTTTCCAATACAATTTTGAAACGCCAAACACAAACGAGAAAGTTTGGAAATAGCAGACCGAGCTAGGACTGAATTTTAAACTATGAACGTTCGTTATGGAATTTTTGAATGAGAAATAGTACAAATTGTAATTCAGCACACGTATGAGCTAAGCTAAAACTACACATAATACCTACTTATTTGTATGTAATTTATTTTTGAATTTCGCCAATATTTCAGTTAAATTAAATTTTTCTAGCTGATGTTGGAACTTCGAACTTAATATTGTGGTTGAACTGTGAAAAACTAAAACTTTTCGTTAAAATTTACTGAACTTTATCTCTTTATTATTTTAAAAACTTATACGCCAGCTTATTAACTTGTGAACATCCCTTTAGGTCCGAGTAGGTACTCGGACAGACTTTTCTGAAAAAGCAGGCACAGAAGAATCTTTGTATAATATTCGTATGCTAGAACAAACAAAATACAAACTTTCTTAGAACAGTCCCGCCAAATGATCTTAACCACGTCTGCTCCCTCCAGCCACAGATCAGCGACAAACCGGCTCATATACGCATCAGCTTCATCCTTCTGGTCTCCATGGCAACCGGAGATTAAGGTCGTAGCGAAAAAATACACCACCACTAGTCTCATGTCGACTTGAGAGCGCATTATACGATTCATATCTTTATAAGTTCCATTTCTTGTAAGTGTTGGTTACGTGAGCTGGAACAGAAGAAGGCTTTATAGCTATTCATTGTTAGGGGAACGGAGGAATTTTTCATTAGTTTCTATTAATAGAGAGACACTTTATTACAGTTAATGCCAATAAAAGTAACGAGATTGCTGACATCCAAGGGAATATCGATACTATAGCGAAACATTTTCTGAAAATAATTTTCGTTTGATGTGAGCAACAATAGCCATTGCTAATAGCTAAGTTCTATTCTAGCTAGTTCTAAGGGAGTTAGTATCGAGATCACTGATTAATAAAATCAAAGGGAGCGTCAAACTTATAAAACATATTAATAAGATTATAAACTTTCGCGTTCCATTTCAATTTTGAATTGTGGGGAAAATCAACACCTTATGGAAAAAACGAGTTTAGTTTCCATAGTATCAGATTTTGTCTTATCTTAAGTACACAAACGTACAGGTACGATTTTGCTATTATTAAACGTTACACAATAAAGATCGATAATTTTCTTATTAGCCAAAAACGAACGTGGAAGCCAACATGTCATTCGATGATGGAATGTGTAAATTCTTTACTGCGAAAGTAAGATCGCAAGAGTATCGGAAATGTTATTCCATTTTTCCTTTATAACTTATTCGGGGCGTATTTTTTGCCTATGAAACCTACATTATCTGTACGAGTAAAACCAATAAACCGAAATAATAAACGGCAAAGTGAAATATTTTGGCGTGGAAGACATTTTTATGAGTTTTTTGCTCGGCGCTTAGGGCTCCTAATCTCATTTACAACACTTTTAGCACGTTTAGGTACAAACGTAACTTATAAGTCTGTGGTGTAAATAACCATGTTATTAATGACACTGGTCTGAAGCCATTTTGCCAATTTTGAAACTCTAAGAAACCTTAGTTTCGATCCCAGATGAGACACACAAGTGGAAAGTGATAATTTATATCAATAATCCAAGTTTGAATAGGACTTTACACACGGAATAAGCTGAGTAAATTTCTCAATAATTCCTACCAGGACCTAACATGATTATTGTTCCTCTAAAAGAACGAGATATTTAAGTACTTAAAATATAACTGAAAAAGTAAAATCGTAAAAGGACTTACCTTTATTTGGGAACAATGCAGATGTACAAAATTGAGTATGCAACCAGGTTGTACTTATAAAAGAACACCACACAGCAATCCGTATACGGTCAAGGTCGTACCACGAATGGAAAACTCTATGTGACCCCTTTCCATTATATGCATGGTGGAAAGCGAATGATTTCCATGCGACCACCGACCAAATCATGTTAATGAATAACCACGCATTGCTTACTGTTTGCGCAGCCCGTGACGGCGACATCTAGTTGTTCATTCATACAGTATAAACGATAATTTTCATAATAAAATATAGTTACTCTGACTGTCCATCATGCTACCCACCTGTTAAGAATGAAACTGTTAAGGTATGATTTTGTTGATTTATAACTTTCTTGTCCTGAAAAAAGTTTCATCTGTCAGCTACCTAACCGAGATATTAAAGTTGTGTTTATTAGGTAGCTGACACCACTAACTACAAATTTCAAGGCATCTTTTTTAAAATGGTACTCCACTAACTGAAAACCTAATACCTATCTCTTCCTGTTTCAAAATCTTCATCGAACTCGTTAACTAATTTTAGATGCAGTGTTAACATTTGAAATGAAAATCTGTATTATCATATTCTCAAATAACAACTATTAACAAATACAGTGAGGGTGCGGACCCTTTTGCTTAAATCCAAACAAAATTGTACCATTCATCGCTAGGAAAGGTTTTACAGCCTGGTCAGTTCAAACTGACTGGCTAATACGAGCCCTTTGTGATGCAAATTATCTTCACACGTCCCTCGTAATGATTTTAGATCTAGAATTAGACCCTTTGATAGAAAATCCTTTGATCTTCATTTTTCGAGTCTGAATAACTTCCATTTAACCGGTTTATTTTTGAGAACTTACTTAGAAATAACAGTGGCATTAGTGTTAAGTGTGTTCGAGAAAACTATTTATTACTAGCGGCCGCCCGCGACTTCGTACGCGTGGATCCCGTTTTACCCCCTTCATCTATCTTACACGGTTAAGATTTTTTCATACAAATGTTTTTTCCCGCTAACTCCCGTTCCCGTGGGAATTTTGCAATATCCTGTTGTAACTAAGCTTCAAGTTTACTAAGGTACCTGCATACCAAATTTCAAGCGTCTATCTTACGCGGTTTAGATTTTTTCATACAAATGTTTTTTCCCGCTAACTCCCGTTCCCGTGGGAATTTTGCAATATCCTGTTGTAACTAAGCTTTAAGTTTACTAAGGTACCTGCATGCCAAATTTCAAGCGTCTAACTTAAGCAGTTTAGATTTTTCATACAAACATATTTTCCCGCTAATTCCCGGTCCCGTGAGAATTCCTAAGTATCCTATAACCTGCCCAGGAGTATGAAGAATAATTGTACCAAGTTTCGTTAAAATCCGTCGAGTAGTTTTTGTTTCTATAAGGAACATACAGACAGACAGACAGACAGACAGACAGACAGACAGACAGACAGACAAAAATTTTACTGATTGCATTTTTGGCATCAGTATCGATCACTAATCACCCCCTGATAGTTATTTTGCAAATATATTTCATGTACAGAATTGACCTCTCTACAGATTTATTATAAGTATATAGAATATAGATTAAAGGAATAATGGAAAATGGGTGTAAATAAATTACCTACTATAGCTAGAATTGCAATGTTTATCATTGATATTAATGGGAAACTTAACAACATTTGAATCTAAACTTTGCGCGCATGGATAATGTTAATGATGTTAATGTCAAGATTTAACGTATGTACCTCTTCGGATCAGTCAGGTATTAATGAGGAGTTCCGAAAGTTTCAAATCCCTTTGACATCAAAGCGTAAGCTAATTCCAAAATTAGCGCAACACACCCACCTCCCACCTACATAGTTTTGAAAATGCACAAATTATTGTGTATGAACCTAATTTAGCGATTTAATGGAACGCGACCAAACTATTTGAATAGAGAACAAAATCACTGGATGCTTTTGAAAGAAAAGGCAGCATTATTATTTGAATTTAGAATATTAATAATAGACAAGCGCCGGTCCAAAGCAGCGTCTCACCGCATCGCAAACAACGAGATGGCCAGGATCAAAAGCAATTAACTAATGGAATACGAGCTCCTTGGAGCGCTAATTGATTTGTTCTATGCAACCGCACCTTCAATGTGTGCCTGTTATTACGTCACGCGCTGGACTCACCGTGTAATTTGCTAGTGGTTTACAACAAACTTTTATAGTTAATTCAGAGCTAACATTTATAAATAAATGTACATACTAATGGAATACGTTTTTCTTATGTTATTTTCATGTATGAAATAGTGTGCTTTAGATTTATTTCATGTATCACACTGTCATAGAATCCGATTAGGTAGCAGTAAGGGACGCGTAACCTACGTGACGTAGATTATGTAAATTTTTATGAAGTACCTATCTATAGCAGAAGAAAAAGAGAAAGCTAGGTACTAAGGAGGTGATGGCATTCAATCGATTGCCAAAGAAATTGTGTTTATTGCCAAAGAAATTTCATACGGTAAACCATTGATTTATTTATTGAAATGTGAGAAATCTCTAGGTAGGTACTCTATTCTGAATTTTACTTTCAAATGTTTTTCAGACCTCTATCTAACTGATACTAAAATTGCTGTTTTATTACTTGTATTGTTAATATGTCACGACAGCACTAACCATTGAAAGTGGCTGATGGTTCGGTATTTAATCCGGGTTTAGGTATTACTCGTATGACTATAATAAACAATGGATAACGTCATTTACCCAAATAACGCCCACGACTCTATAGTAATCCAATAACATTATGATGATAATCCAGTACATTTTGAAGTTGTTAAAGGCTTTGTATTACCAATAATCTCTTCTTTCTAAACTAATAAAAAAAATCGAATCAATGATCGGGTCTCACTACTAATATTATAAAGCTGAAGAGTTTGTTTTTTTGTTTAGTTAAACGCGCTAATCTCGGGAACTACTGATCCGATTAGAAAAAACATTTTTGTGTAGACCCATCAAGCTACAAGCAATACCAGCAAAGCATCAAAGAAAAATTTGAGAAAACGGGAAAAAAATATTAAAACGATATTCACGCGTACGAAGTCGCGGGCAAAGCTATTCGGTTTTTAACCGATTACGCAACGTTTTAGGTACAATAGAAATTCGCCAGTCGAAACAATGCATCGACATTTCGACACAAATATCAGGTCATCGACGTACTGAACATTTTCGATGATTAAGCTAAAGGTCAGTTTACAAAGATGATAAAATTATTCTAATAAGACATCAACAAATATTTTACTACATTAGTTTGAATTTAATGTGTATTTATGTGATACCGCTTGAATATAATTCGCCTCCGCAGTTTAATCATTGGGAATCCAGCTTCTATTTCTGGTTGAAATACATGTATAAGCGTTTTACGTGTTTTTTCTAGATTAGGAAAAAATTGCGACTGGGAATTTATCGCGCGTACTACACTATTAATTATTCTATGGTAGGTACTACCTACATTTATCTTTATTGTATTAAACGAGTACCTATTATTTTCAGATCGATGATTACTAAATGTTTTCAGGTTGATTATCCACATCAACTTGTTCCTGATTTCCCTGACAAATATAGGAACTGACTAGAGTGGAAATAGGACATGTATATTTAAATCTGATATCCGATATTCGATAGCATGAGCTTAAGACAGGTAGGTTCCTACTTAAACAAGGGAAGATATAAGTATTTATACAATATTGTTGAGGTGGAGCTGTGATTCGCGTGGAAAAGTTTGTGAATTCCATATTCCTTATAGTAAAATGTTTTAACAGGTGTGCAATATAGAAAAATTTTAATTATTAAACCTATTCAATATCTTACAAGTGTGTCAGAAGTCGTTATAAACTACAGTCTGTGTGTTATTTTAATGTCTAAACTCGTTTGCCTCCTATCACATAAAAAAAACAATAATACTGTAAAGTTTCATCAAAATCCGTTCAGTAGTTTTTGCGTGAAAGAGTGACAAACTTATTCATAAATCTTCACAAACTTTCACAGTTACTTGTATAATATTATAAACTTCCCCTAATATGAAAAGTACTGACTTAGCACCGACACCCGACACTCGAGTGTTCAGCAAATCTGGATCAAGCTGCTCAGTGCCTCGGTGTCAGTGGATTCTTATACATTACAGTTTTAACGCTATGTAGAGTTCGGAATATCTAAGTGCATTTCGTCGATATCATTAAATTAATGTAAGTATTAGAAATTTAATATATAAACATTCAGAAATATAGGTAACAATTTGACTTCCAGAGTTGAGCATTTTAATAAGTGTTAAATTTCAAACCAATTCGGATTTAATCATGCTGTCAAGAACAAAGTATTTGCTAATTTTACTTCATGCTTCACGTCAAATAAACATGACAGAGATAAAATAGAGTATACCAATAATATAACGAATGCTTATAATAACTTAAGTGTCCATCCCTTTTATTGGGCCGAGCCCATTTGTCCATATGATCATTCCGACCTGTCTAGCAAATGGCAGTGAAATTATGAAGACGCTGTGACGTTAATATAAAAATATCATTTAGCCATTTCTTTTCCAAGATGTTTTCTTGAGTTTTCCGCACGAGCTGAGACCGATATTAACATCAGAAAACTTTGTCCAGCGGAATATTTTATTTTTGAAACAACAGAGTTGAATCATTATTTTTTATTGTACTGCAATGCCTATATTTTGAATATAACGAGATTTGGCTTGATTTGATTTGATATGAACTACGTATGGACTACAACGCCACTGGTTTAAATCCCGCTTGCCATAGGGTGTGGTCATTTTATTACAATACTTAGGTCACTTTTCAAGAGTAGGTATTACGGTTTCTGTTTAGTTTGTGAATAGATTATAGTCAGAAAAATGTAGAAACGAATTAAAAATATCACATTTTTCACAGAAAATGAACGGCGATACAAAAATGGATAAGGAATTGAATCAACTGGGGCTCCCGCCAATGGCACTGGCTGAATGTAGAGGTAAAATTGAATACACTAATGCAGTCTACGCACGAAACCCGCCGAAACCCGCCGACATGAGTCGTCGACAAGTCAAGTCAAGTCAAGTCAAATTTCTTTATTTGTTTGGACTAATAAATAGTTCTTACAAATCGTCATTTTGCTCTTAAGGAGCCTCTACATGTCTCATAATCTTTTTACCCTACCAGCGCTTCGAGACCAACATTTGGCAAGTGCTGAGAAGAAGCGCCGCAACAAACTCAGTCACCACTGTCTGCCGGTTAATATAAATAAATAGAAATAGTAGTAGTAGGTACATTCGATTCAGGAGCAGTTCACTGAATTTACCATGCATTCTTGTATGGTGTATCTTATAAGAATGGGTATACAAGATTGCGTGGTATATTAAACAAGGTAGTGACGTGCTAATTTCTAGACTTACATTTTGACATGTTGTCAGAAATCATAGAAAGTATAAGTCGTCGACATTAATGTTTTGAAATAAAGCCGTCTACACCAAGCCAAGCTTGGTGTGTAGAGTACGTAAGACACACCTGAAATACCTTTTGAATTCAGAGACGAATATTCATCATCTTGGATATTTATGCAAAGGGATCTGAGATCAGATTTATAGCTCTCGAACGATATTTTATTACATCTCAAGTGCCTGATACCGTTAATTTGAAAAAATTGTCACCGGGAAAAATTAAAATAGACGTGGGCTATTTATTTAACCATTTCTACGTGTTTCTGAATCTAGGCAAATCTAATGTTCTTGATGGAAATCGGAATAAATAAATAAATTTGTACATACTTTGTCTTTTTTGCTTTTAGATAGCAACAGAAGAAGGAAAGACATATTTATCTACAACGTAGTAAGGAAAACATGTATTTTCATTTTGCTTTTCGTTATATTTGCCGGAGCTTTTATCGTTTTAGCAAGACTTCTAGAGAATATAGGTAAGTTATTGTATACTTATTATACCTAAGTTCATATTTTGTTGCCGTTTTTATTAAACAAACTAGTCAATAAAATATAGGTTTTCTGTTGTATTGTGTAACTAATGTATGTGTCGCAGGCAAATTGTATGATTCCGCATTTTACAAACGGCGTCGTCAGTTCACAAACGCTCGCTGCTCTATGAAATGCCGAAGGCAAAATGTAAATTGCCTGGGCACTTTATAATATGCCAAAACATTTGATAGCCAATTCAATTGCTGTTTATAAAATGCCGCGGCAAATTGAAGTATTTAGTTCTTTTTCTTACCACGCGAGGCGCTGCTAATCAAAACAAGAAAAATGGCGTCGAGTCGTGGTGTTCTGATACAGAAAACAGTGAAAATTCTACGTATTCAAAGAACTTTTCACATAAAAAGACATTGATTATACTTAGTGAATTAAAAATATTTTACGATTCATAAATAGGAGCAGTGAAATAGCTATGGAAAAATGAAATAGATTTTGAGGTTATCCGGCACGTAAAAAACGCTAAGGTGACAATGGAATCTGGTGCTCGGACTGGTGGTGGACTGCTGCGGAATATTATTGGTTTAAAAAAATATTGTGTTGTCTTCTAGACTTCTTCTAGGTATAACTAAAATGTAAGAATTAAAGGACTGACTATCGAAACTTATTTTATGTCATAGTTTTATGTACCTACCTATAGGTAGGTACGTACGTCAGTAGTTTAAATTAGTTTAGTGTTGTTTTTATTAAGAAAATATTTTACTTACTTTAGGAGTAGCTAGTATTTTAGGTTTGTCTTACCTGAATAGATACCTACCTGATTTCTGAAATTAAGTCTGATTTGTCCAACATGTGTTTTATGATGGTCACCCTATTGCAACAATCATAGTCGAAATTTTATCAATTGAACGAGTCGCCAATTTGCCTTCGGCATTTCATAGAACAGCGAGCGTTTGTAAACTGACGACGCCGTTTGTAAAATGCGGAATCATACAATTTGCCTGCGACATATGTATCATAATGCATAAAAATATTGTTTTCAGAAGGATTTCGCACAACTGAAATATTTTTCGTCACAAGCGTCTCTAAAAATTCCAATCTAACATTACAAAAGAATAATCTAGAAATATCTTTCCGCCTAAAAAATGACACTGGCTTTGTAATGAAAAGAAAGAAGAGAAATGTTGAAGATATCGATGACACTGATAGACTTTTGGATAAATTAAGTGATGAAGAATATAAAAAAGCTAGAGATATCATTATGAACCACAAGACACTCTGTAATACAGAAAACAAAAATGAAATCTGTAAAGATCTTGTTGGAAAATTAAAGGCCATTACTGAGGGTAATAAAGCTTCAGACAGAGCAGAACAAGGATCAAAAATGCATCCTGTAGTGGTACCTGAAAATAAAGGACAAGCCAAGCAAAGTTTTAGAGCAAACAACATTCCAATAGATATGACAAAGCGCGAAGTGTTTCCCCTGCCGCTCACTGATGAATTGACCGGACTTTCAAATCGGGATGCAATTGGATACGGTGCGGAACCATATCAACATGTTCCTTCTTACTCCTTGCCCTACTCCCATCAGCCACAATTGCTTGACCCGTCATGCTTATTGGCTCGCCTTTTGAAGAAAGGACATCCATTAGGTAATAGTTTTGAAAATAACTTTTTAAAGGAAGTAAATGAGAATAAATTTTAACTCGGAAATCTTTTCAGGTGGATATGAAAGTCACGTACCAGAATATGCTCCAAACACAGGATATACTCAATATCCAACATATCATGGAATATCCAATCAGTGCGTATTCATTAAAATCAATTGTCATTAAGTTTGGTTCACAAAAATATGTAACAGTTTTTAGAAACTAAACATATTTATTTCGTACAAGATTTATTCAACTTTAAACTATTTACAGGTATCGAGAAAGTGAAGACCACGAAGATCAGCCAATTCGACAAATACATCCACAAGATGAAGCAATATTTGCAGAATTTTTGAAGCAATATGCATAGTGAGTGGATATTTTATAATTAACTAGTCTTCGATTTCCAAATAATATTATTTTTATACCACCGATAAACTGACAAATTGTTTCATTTAACATTTATTTTTCAATGCTTAATTTTAGGGATTAAAACGTTCCTCTTGCACGAGTAAAAGAAGAGATTTTTACTCTGGAAAGTGATATGAGCAGAATGCTAGTAATTAAAATGACTTTTATTGAACATAATAGTAAGGAAGTAAGGTATACAGTAGTCTAAATCAATAAATCCAAATTTTACTTTTTTTAGCCTTGATGAACAAAAGAGATTGCAAGAGAAAAATTCTACTGCACCTCGTGAGGCTCAATGTCCTGAAGGAACAATATCCTGCTTCAACGGAGAAGGTTGCATTCCTGAAAGTCAGTGGTGCAATGGTCATGTAGACTGCTCTGACGTCAGTGACGAAGCTAAGTGCAGCTGCAAGTCCAGGGTGGACAAATCTAGACTGTGCGATGGATACTTCGATTGCCCTTTTGGTGAAGATGAGATGGGATGCTACGGTTCGTATTTTTCCTTCAGTTCTGTTGTTTGACATTTTGTGAAGGAATTTAAAAAAAATATTTAGATAACAAATTAAAAAATGTATCAGTAAAAAAAACTGAATCTTACGACAAAAATTCACCGTTTAAACTCATATTATACCATCTACATGACACTACATGCATCACACTATACATATTTGTAGCAAAAATGTCTGTAGGTAATACAACGAGATAAGAAAAACACTATTTAGCTTCACGAGCCTCCAGTCTAGTCTCTAGTCTGTACATTCCAATAAGTAAATTAATTTCGCGTGGGTGGAAAACGGTCAACTTCATCCCTTAATTAGAAAGCTACGATAAAAGCTTCAAAGTATTATTGTCAAGTAATACTATTGATTTCCACAGGTTGTAGTGAAAACGCATTCAGCTGTGAGGACTTGGATATCAACTCGAAGAGCAGCTGTTTCTCAAAAGAACAAAGGTGTAATAACATAATGGACTGTCCGAACAATAGAGACGAGATCGATTGTAACATGCTTTCGCCGAGCCTTCACAATAATCCCGTAAGTGTTACCAAATATTCTGTTTGTACAACGCTACCCTAACATGCTGAGGTAACACATACCCATAGGTAACGTAATATAATATTTCATTTTACACACCAAAATAAAATCTCAGAAGAAATTTTAACGGGCATATATGATGTAAGTAAACATTATTTCCCATAGGAACTTATGTAAAATAACATAGCGAATTACTCTTGATCGCTTGGAATGGCGTGAGAATATCAAAAGGGCAGAATACGAAACACGTCAAGAAAAAGTGGCATAGATTTTCACATTTCCATAATTCGTTTTCACGTCACAAAGTGTTTCATTAAGTACATTCTAAGCTTTTAATTAGAAGAAAAGGTATCTATAAGTATGTACATCATTGGTCACCTTCATTGGGGAAAAAAATTAAGTAAAATCTTCGTTGACGATCGTTTAAAAGCCAATTCATGTCGAGAGTTTGGCGAATAAAAACTTTTTCGCTTTCTTACTCATCGTTGAATGCACGAAGTTTTATCGTCATAAAATAAAAATGGTTTGCAAAATATATTTGTAGTAAGCAATATTCGTTTATGTTATTGATACAAATAGAAATCGTTTTGGACTCCCAAAATAAAGATACTATTTGAGATGCAAAAAGAAAGTTAATTCAAGTGTCGATTCGATAGTAGTCTAGTGATAAATGCGCATATTTTTTTAACAGTTTTAGTCACTAATCTCAATTTTTGATAATATTTTGTAACCTATTGTTTAAAATCTGGCCTTTAAACTTATAAAGACCGTAATTTTCAGTGTAATACTTATATTTTTCAGTTGTTCGCCACTTCAAACACTGAAGGATTTTTGCAACGGAACTTCAAAGGGGAGTGGTATGCTGTGTGTAAAAATCCTTACATGTGGGCGCACGACGCCTGCCGAAGAGAAACCGGACTCATAATAAGGTTTGCCTGACTAAAAATTTCCGCTTAAGTTTTTCGTCGATGAATAAAACGGAAATTTAAAATAGGAGCTGCGTAATTTTTGAACTTCGCTATACTAAATAATTAAGCAAACTTATTTAAATTTCTAAATCAACACAAACCCAGATGTGGTTTACAGTTGAATAATAAATAAGCAGTATGTAAATAAGTGCTGAATATTTTGATGATTTATTTATATTTAATATTCTATTTTTTTTTATTAGGCCGCCATACATTCAAGTGCTGCCAGTCGATCCATTATTGAGGCTCGGGTACTTGAACACGGGGCCAGAAGGAATGATCCACACTAGTAACACCTGCTTTAACTCTTCAGCAATATACGTCACGTGTCCTGAATTACTTTGTGGTACAAGAATTTCATCGACTTCGCAATTAATGAAAGAGGTACTTTGGCTATTTTATTAGATGACGCTCTCAAGCCAATATAAGACTTCGGGTCTTTGACAAAGTAACTTTACAATTTTATTTAATCCTCTTACAGAATTCTGCGATCGAGAACCATCTTTTCGGAAGAAACAAGCGCTTTCTTTTGAATGGCCGTCCATACCCGATGTCTTTTTATGATCCACTAAAGAGGAATATTAGAAATAATGCATTAATTACCGAACAAAAAGAAAGCAAGAAAGTGACGAGTAAAACGAAAAGGGCACAGGCTAGGGTTGTGGGTGGAAGACCTAGTAAGCCAGCTGCTTGGCCCTGGATGGCAGCGCTGTATAGAAATGGCATGTTCCATTGTGGTGGGGTCATCGTTACTCAGCATTGGGTACTGTCAGCTGCTCATTGCGTACACGAGTAAGTAACGAATAAGACAATAAACCGTGTAAGCCCTCACTTTTGCTCAGATCAGCTTGGTTTTAATATAATAGAATTCAGCTCATTTTATTCATGTATGCAAAAATGCACACATTCTACCTATATACATTTTAATAAAACCGCTGCAAAGTTGAGAAAGGTCAGATTCTTCAGGCATGTGAGGCCCCGTGTTTGTTTTTAAAATGCTAAGTATGATTCACTTGAATATTTCTGGTTTCTTCTAACGTATGATAATAATATGATAAAAATTTGATTATTTTTAGGTTTTGGAGTCATTATTATGAAGTGCAAGTTGGCATGCTGCGTCGATTCTCATTCTCACCACAAGAGCAGAATCACCGCATTACTCATGTTATAGTGAACCAGAATTATGATCAAGCGGACATGAAGAATGATCTATCTCTTCTAAGAGTGAAGTCGTCAATTCAGTTTAGCAGATGGGTCCGGCCAATTTGTTTGCCTGGCCCCAACACTGCTGGACCTGAGTGGCGATGGGGTCCCGCCCCTGGTACTGTCTGCACAGCTGTTGGATGGGGAGCCACTGTAGAGCATGGTCCAGATCGTAAGTTAGATTTTTGTCTGCTACCATCTAAAATCATCGCTTATTACAGTTAACGTCAATATTGTAAACTACCTATATGTTAATATTGAGAAATAATTAGTACTTAGGTATTGATGTTGTATTTTCTTTTCGACAGCGGATCATATGCGAGAAGTTGAGCTGCCTATTTGGGCAAAATGCAAACATTCAGAAGATCGAGATGGTAAAGAAATATGTGCTGGCCCCGTTGAAGGTGGAAAAGATGCTTGCCAGGTAAAACATTCCTTCTTGTACATTTCTATGATTTATGCTTGAATAATAAACTATTATTGTTCTGTTATTGTTCATAAACAAAATATGTTCAATGACTCGTAAATCTATAAATTATACTCTCTTAATATCTTATTCAATGGATTAAATACCTAGAGCAGTCCATTATTTAATTCTGAGATATGTTAATGTTCACAGGGTGACAGCGGGGGCCCACTTGTCTGCAGAAGCCCTTTGAATTCTCAACAATGGTATGTGGCTGGTATCGTAAGTCACGGAGACGGGTGCGCCCGCAAAGGTGAACCCGGAGTTTACACGAGAGTTAGTCTCTTTGTAAAATGGATCAGATATCACATCGGTACGGACTTTAAGCCATAATTAATTTTGATTCCAGTAAAGAGGTTGAATTACTTTACTTTTAAATTCTTGCAGGTTCAAAAATATTACCAACAATTCAGCCACAGCAAAAGTGCCCAGGATTTAAATGTACCTCGGGACTATCTAAATGCCTACCGGACAAAAGAGTGTGTGACAAAACTGTAGACTGTCTGGACGGAGAAGATGAAATGAACTGCAACTCTATGCGTTCATTTGACAACATATTTTTAGCTCGAACTTCATCAGACAATACTAACGCTAATCCTTCTACTGCTCGCGAATCAAATAATAACGATTCGGTTAAAAACTTCCAATCTTCGGAATCAAGTGATAAAGAACAATGGTTAGGAAATGAAGAAACAGCCAAAAAACAGCTAAATGATGACATGTTACACGCTTCTACGATTGAAATATCAATACCAAATAGCTCTGAACACATGCGAGATAACTCAGAACAAGATATTGATCCACCGTCATTTGGCAGAGAAAGTGATTTTATCGCTGTAAGTTCTCAGAACTCTCATCCATTAGAATCAAGATCTTCATTACTAGAAAAGGAAAATATTAATGATGATGAAGCAGTCAATATGCAATCAAGAGCATCTGATATTCAAGAAGACTGGGCTACCACCCCGCCATCAGAATCTTCCACTATAATGTCAAGTATGAGTGTCAAAACAAACAGTCCGATTACTGAACAAACTACGTCAACGATGCCGATAACTACTCCTTTGCCTGTACTGTCAACCACTTCATCTATGTTAGAAACTACATCAATCCTTGATTCAGAGCAATCAAAGCGCAAAATCAATAATCGCGAAGATGATGAATCAGAATCTAAATCTTTATTGGTAGAACTATTACCTCACTCAGAAAATGTAGATGACGAGAGTGAAAAGATTACTGGTGAGAGCAATGTTATAGAAAAAAAAGAAATTTCACCGTCAGCCAAAATAATTGACGATTTTTCAAGCAAAAAGATTAGTACCTTTGATGATAAACTTGATATTATTCATAAAATAGAAGATTTAGTGTTATCTGAACTCCAACCGGCAAAGATAAGAAAAAAACATCTAACACCTAAAGAATTTGAATGCAGACGGTAAGTTCCTTAAGAGACAACATTCAATGAATGAATGTTTAAAACAAAAGTGAACAGTGAATTAATTTATCTTGGTATAAATTTGAATATGCATGATGTCTTTTTCCAGAATATATCAAACAATTCCATACAGTCATCGATGCGACCACAAAGCGGATTGCGAAGACGGCACTGATGAATTAAGTTGCACATGTGCAGATTACTTGCATGCTTTTGATGACACTCTCCTCTGTGATGGAATATTTGACTGCGCAGACGGTCAGGATGAGGCAGACTGCTGTAAGTATAAATTACGATCATGATTTGCATGCGATATACTACCGTTTAAACTCTTATTAGGTAGTAAATACTTAATTATTTATTAGGTATTATGCATTTTACTTACTTGTTATTAAGATTTTACCAAAAACTCCAAAGAATTAACATATCCAGCTCATAATTTCAAATCTCTCACTAAGCTAATAAAATTATCTATTACTTTTAGTCAGCTGTCCAGAAGATCGTTTCCTTTGTAGAAAGAGTCAAATTTGTCTACCGATGAAACACGTGTGTGACGGTAAACCACAGTGTCCTCAAGGCGAAGATGAAGTAGATTGCTGTACGTATACAATACAATTTTTATTTGTATGAATTATGACAATAATTATGTAATACACAGTAACATAATAATCCAATGTATAATTTTTTCAGTTGCTTTATCAAATGGAAAAGAATTAAAATATGATATAGACGAAAGGCCTAAAACTCGTTTGGAAGGTTATTTGACGAAAAAACAAAAAAATAAATGGCAAATCATTTGTGAAGATAACTTGTCAACAGAGCAACAGGAACAAGCTGCGGCTCATATTTGTCACTACCTAGGCTTTAGCTCTGCAAACAGATATTTATTAAAGCACTTAAATATCGACGACAGTATATTGAAATCAAACGAATTCAGAAAAAGGAGAGACACTAGTTTTAGTGCTCCAGTTCATTTCACATACAGAGAAGCAAGTAGTTCTGAAGATAACGCTAGACACATTGTCATCAAAGAACCACAACTGCTGAAAGAGAAATGCCTCCCAAATATCAAGAAAACATGCATGTCTTTATACGTATACTGTGATCACAGCTTGTTCACTGATTTCGATTTCTCTCCAAATCTATTGTACAGCCGAGCAGTAGAAACTACCACTAACGAAATGTGGCCGTGGGTAGCCAAAGTTTATGTCGAGGGTAACTATAAGTGCACAGGTGTTCTGGTAGATCTTCAACTGGTTTTGGTCAGCCATTCGTGCCTGTGGGATTCATCGTAAGTTGAAAGATTTTAGAGAAACATTTCTTGATATTCAAATATAGAGAGAAAAATCTGATCTGTTAATTCCTTCTTTTCAGTATGAGTCGCCATCATATAACAGTAGTGCTCGGTTCACACAGAACCCTAAATGCTACTCATGGACCATACGAACAAATCTTGCCTGTAGATGGAAAGAGGGATATGTATCGCAGCAACGTTGCGTTGTTACATCTAAAGGAACCTGCCCAATATTCAACAATGGTTAAACCTATGGTTGTCCAATCAACGTGAGTGATGTGTTGCTTACGTGATAAAGTAACCCACCCTAATTTGCCGCTGTTTGAGGTAGAATATTTTTACAAATATTTTTGCTTTGGAATTTATGTTTCTTTTGTTTTTAGAGTAATGCCTGAAAATCGAAACAGTACCTGTGTAGCTGTGGGACAAGATGGCAAGAATAAAACGATTAGTGTCTTTGTCGAGGAGACAAGAGAAAATTGTCATCACCACAACAAATGTTTCAAGTTACGTTCAAAATCTAAATCACTCTGCCTGGTAAGAGAAATAATTTTAAATATTTTAACATGAAACTAAGTCCCATGTCTGCATCTGACATATAATCTTAATATAGGTCTGTAAATAAAAAGATAAAACTTAAAACTTGCGTTACAGCCAGGAATGGTGTCCAGTCAACAATGGGCTGGTATCATCAGTTGCCACAGTGAACGAGGGTGGTACCCAGCTGCAACGTTTGTCGATATCCGTGGAGAATGTGGACTCCAAGATCGGATAATTGGAACTGGTATTGAGGACCTGAAAATAGAAATTCAAAATGCTGGTAAGTAAGAAGTTTCACACGATGGTATGGTTTTCCATTCAAAGACTTAGGCGACCAATTTAATGACATTCTCTTTCCATAAAAGATTCGCGCAGAATTGTAAACTTATACTTATTTTTCAGGTATAAACGGTGCAATCATAAAAAAACAAGATTTGGCCGATAAATGCCATGGTATACGGTGTGGGCGCGGCAAATGTATAGATTTGCTTCACGTCTGTAACGGCGTCAGGGACTGCGAAGATGGAGGAGATGAGTCAGAAGAATCCTGTAAAACTAAGCATCTATTTTGCGAAAAAGATCCTTATGATAAAAATTGTGGTAAGTGCACCTTATCAAAGAAAATGTTGTTAAAATTTTAAAGGGATTTTCTCTTACGTCTTTCGCTTTTCTTGTAGAATGCTCCACGGGTCAGTTCAGGTGTCATAATGGTGTCTGCATATCCAAAGAGCAGTTCAATGACGGCAAAGATGATTGTGGAGATGGCACTGACGAGCCAGAACAGCTTTCTTGCGCCAAGTACTTGGCCAGAGTCATGCCTTCCAGGCTCTGCGATGGGGTCATCCACTGCAAGGATAGGAGTGATGAAGATCCTATGTTCTGCAAGTGCTTTGCTAAGCACACATACCAGTAAGTACCTTACAAAATAAATTTATATTTTGTCGACTTTGCGCTATGGATAAAAATGACTGTAAAAATGAAGCAAAAAGTCTGAAAAACGTAGTCAAGATTGAATTCTAAAACAATTAGTCCACAGATGAATTTAACCACAAATCCTTTTCTAAAGTAAAACAAAGGGACAAAATGGTTTCCCAAATAATAAACGAAGGACATATTAAATCACAGTCTGTTTGTGTAATTAACTGTTATAAATGAAAGTACAAAACGTTCAGGTTTTTCAAAGAATTACATGTAAATCAAGTTAAATGCGATTGTTTTTGTTGATGAAATTCTGAAAATGAAATCTTGGAAAAATTTACCTTATTCTTAATTTGGTTTTAAATAATTTTCTTTCATTTCTAGATGCGGCAGAACAGCTGATGTGGAACATTGTGTTGCCCCAGACGTTGTATGTGATGGTATCAACGATTGCCCCAATGGCGAGGACGAAAGTACTTGCGTTGGTCTATATGCCCCACAAGGCACGGGGTAGGTGGAATTCCTTTAGTCAAATCCATTCTTACTGATGCCAATGACTTTTTACGGTACCTATTCATAAAGTTTGCCAGCATATCACTCTAGCATAAAGCGAAAATATTCCCGAATTACTTTAAAAGTTTTAATGTAGAGGTAGTAAGTTCTAAATTGATTAAGAAACGCTTTTTTGCGATATATTGATGTGCTGGACGTCTTAAGTTACAAGGATACAATGATTTCGTAATCAAAGTAATTCTAAACTCTAAGGCCCAGAACACACAGTGAAAAGCAAGTGCAACGAAACTGCAACTTCTAATTACTTTTGAGTTCAAACCGGTTTCAAACTGGTTACGTCATGTGTGGTATCTCAATGGAATGAAACTTAGATGCAACTCAAAAGTAACTAGAAGTTGCAGTCTCGTTGCAGTTTCGTTTCAGTTGAGTTTCACCGTCAATTCTGGGCCTTAGGTGTTAGGTTTTTAGGTACAGTCAGCATCAAATAGTTCGTGACACTCAAAGTAGTCGATAAGTTCGCAATAATTTACTACAATTGAAATAAGGTTGTGTTGTCAACTTTTTGGCCAATTTGGTTGTCACGAACTATTCGACGCTGACTGTACAATCGGACTAGACGCCATTTTGCCTACGCCTGAAGTTCAAACGGTGCAAAACGTGCGAAACGTGACTTCAGAAGTTTCTTGTGACATCTTTGGCGTTTATTTGAAGATCCTTGATTAATGAGGGCCGTCCATTCGACGAAAACTTTTTATTAATCACTATGATCATTATGAGAATGATCGCTTTTATGAAAAGTTTTGGCTCTAAAAAGGGTATTTTGGACAATTGATTATTTTCCCTTACTTGATACACTTCTGTAACTTGAGTAAAGCCACACATCAGATATATAGATTTTTAAAATCATACTAAATATTATATCTCATGTTCTAGGTATGGAAAAGGACAAGTAATAGTGCGCTCCCATGGCGTGTGGCATACGAAATGCTACCCTAACAAGAAGCATTCGAAATCAGAGCTCGAAGCGATTTGCAGGGAATTGGGCTTCATTAGCGGTCATGCGAAGGAACTTGAGATATCTAATAAATTTAAACCGCACCCCTATAACAACGTACTGGTGGATCCATTTAGCGACGTATTGCTCAATAACAGAACCCAAGTGAAACTTAGAAACAGCCACGCTCCTTTAGCTAGAGCTATATTCGACGATCAATTGAATAATTGTCACCCAGTTTTTATTGAATGCATGTAGTTTTATTTGTTTTATTTATTGGTAATATATTTTGTATTTAACTGAGATGCTTGTTGTATTGATTCTTAAATAACTACTACCTATATACGAGTATATTTTTCCTCCTCAATGCTTAGTTTTTACAAAACCAAAATTAAAAATGTTTGAAAATCTTGAATTTTCCGAGAAAAAATTCGTAACAGGATACAGAACAGCGATCTTAAAGCCATCTGTTGGCACGCAGTATTAGCGAACTTTCATGGAAAACCTTTTTCATGGTAGATACTTTTAAGCAGCCAAACCACTCCACCTACAGATATTTTCAACGATCACCAATAGATGGAGCTTGTATCAGGTATCAATGGTAAGTATTATGTTTATAAAAGAGACAGAACAAAAACTTTTCTTTCATATAAAAGCAGTTGTCTGACTCTCGGACATTGCCCGCGGGCGGCGTGACCGGAGGGAGCGGCGAGCGTTCGGCGAACGAACGAGCAATGTTCGGTTCGCGAGCGAACATCTAAGAAGACGATCCTGACGCACTCTTTTCATTTATAAACTTCCACTACACTCACTATCGAAGTAACAGCAGTTGATAACAATGTAGAGTCTTCCCGCAAAGGTTGTTAGATGGAGCTAACATCACGACATTTATTTGCAAAAATATAGCGAACTAGCTGTTGCCCGCGGCTTCAACCGCGTGAAATTCAGTTTGCCACAGAAGAGTCATAAATTATAGCCTATATGTTATTGTGGGTTATAAACAATAATAGTGTAAAGTTTCATCAAAATCCGTTCAGTAGTTTTTGCGTGAAAAAGTAACAAACATCCACACAAACTTTCGCATTTATAATATAAGTAGGAGTAGGATATACACAAGACTCGTGAAACTCATTTGTAAATAAACAAGTTGAAGAAAAATAAATTTTGAATCATGCTCCAACTTCGTGACTCTACTTTCAGTCTGACTATAACACTTGTACCTACTAGTTAGGTAGGATTAATGTGAGAATTTGATTGATACACATTTGCTACATTCTCTGTGTGTAAGTTGTTATAGGCTTTTTACTCAAATAGGTAGACACACATACAATCCTGAATTTGAAATAAAGACTCTTGTACAACGACTCCAACAACCTAATCGAAAAACTGAACTTTTGATTTGAAAACCGAGTTGTAAAAAAGTGCCTCAATTGCCCCTATTTGGTAACTCGTTCAGATCTATATTTCTGAATACGAAATAGATATCTTGGGTCACTGAACCTTCACATATTAATGACAGTTCACGCTGCGCGATAAATTAGAGTAATAAATAGCAGTTCACAGCTAGTTATATGACAAAATGATTTAATTTCGGCATGCTAAACGACTGCGCCCGTGGCCAATCAATTTTATTTAAAAAGGCAAGTTTTGATCAACCAATTTTTATGCAATTTTGTTAATTTTGTGTAATTGAGGAAAATACCAAAAAATTGTTAATTAATAAACCGAGATTGTTTTTAATAAAGATAATATTATTACTAAAGCAATGAGTGGCATTAAATGTAAAACAATTTAGCTGTGTTCGATTAAATATCATTGAAGTCTATTAGTTGGAAAAGTACACAGTTATGGTGTAGTGTTTTCATCATCATCATCATCATTTCAGCCACAGGATGTCCACTGCTGAACATAAGCCTCCCTTCCATGTCTCAACATCGCACGGTTGAAATATAATATTATAACACAGAAAACTGCAGACCATCTTATTTTTACTCAGATACAGTTACTTAGAAAGGCGCTATTAAACTACTTATAGAGAAATAATATTGTTAACAGTAGCAAAAATAAAGATAACTATTACTAATCTCAGGTCAAGTATGTAACCCCGGACGATATTAATTTGATACTTACTTAAAGCCATTAACATTATGATTCATACATTTACTTAACATTCGAAAAAGTTAATGTCCAAAAAGAGGTATGAAAAATTTACATAATGTCCTTTAGATAAAACAAACGGTCGAGACACGTTAAACCGCGTGAAACTTGATTTGAAATTACATACATAAGAACCATTTAAAGATGTTGGCTTGTATAAAAAGATACAGCGGTCTCCAACTGTTTACGATTCCAATTAAATCATTGAATATCAGAATTATCAACACTTGCCGACCTTAAAAATAAAACATCTAATAAATAAAAAAAGGTATTAAAATGGATTATCTTATGGAAAAATACACCACCTCTAGAATATGGTCTGTAAATGACATTATAAAAATCATACGAATAAATGATTCGTCCGCTTGACTTAGGAAACATTGACCAGGTGCGAATCGAGACAAAAAGACGAGGAAAATGTTGAAATTATAAAAAAATTAAAGAGAAATAGCGATTTATACCGACGTTGGATTACTTGGAACACTATTCCGTTTAATTTAAATTTGCATAATGGTCCTCATTAATATACAGAATAGTGTCCCAAATTGAAATAGTGCGGCCATCACGGGTAGACTCTTCGGCGTCGATTTTTGTAATCGGGTTTTACTGTGGCACATTATTTATGATTTCATTTGATCTGAATCCTCGTGTTGCCATGTGTTCCGAATGAATTAATATTCATATCATTAATCGACTAATGGAAGTAATAAACGAATATGGTAAGGCGTTTGTCATCAACATGACAGTGGCAGGGATGGATGTGAAGGAAGATTTTTAAATTATTGTTCCGGTCGGCTTTTTACGACTGAGAAAAAGATGAAGCCAGAAGAACTTTGTTTTAATTAGCGACAGTTTTTAATAGGTAGAGTTCATGATTAAGTGGTAGATAAACTTTGATGTTAAATTGGGTATTTCCTAATTTGTTCGAATACATTAGTAGGTATAGTAGTCAGGTGTTCTTGATAGCGAACTACATATTCGCCAATTTTATAATGCTATTTTAGTAAGTTAACCTGAGCTTACAGAGTTCTTTCTGTAAGCTCACGTGTCTTTGTCGATAGTAAAATTAATGATTCCCACGTGTGTTTACAAATTCAATTAGCAGGACGAGCATAGTAACCTCTGTATTTGCAAACAGTAGTTAGGTGCCTACTTAACTTCGAAATTGACGCATTTCTGAGTTGTTAATATCTAGCTGTCAAATATGGCAGCAGGTAGGTAAACTAAAAACTTAGCAATAGTATTTTGGTTATTATACTAAGTCAATAGAGACGGTACACAACTTGTAAAAATTGAAGAACTTTAATAAACAAAAAGACTGCTGAAAATGTTTTATTTCATATTTTCAGGATTATTAAGAACAATGATAATAGGTATAATGAAACAATCCAAAATGGATTAATTAAGTATAATTCATTCGCTTAAATCCGCAAGTTACTCAATACCGCGAAAACTGCAATTTTGTTAAATACTTGCCTTTCTTGTTAATTCAAGCAGTTATTTACATTATTCGTAATCTTTAATAACCTCGGCAACGGGCAATTTCCGTCAAGAAAAAGCAGAAAGCTTGCGCGATATTTTACATAAATTTAACGTATTTGCGTATTCAATTTAACATATGAATTCTTTTGCCTTATATGGGGAACAAATGCGGCGGCGTTTACAACTTGGTTGCAATCCTGCATTGAATGGACCAACATAAATTTCACGGTGTTCATTTTATAATAATATCGAGAGTAAATCTGATTTTTTATGCGATGTTTATTCTGATCTCGATTTTGCGTCTGATTTTTCGGATTTTAAAGTACGTTTTTGTTTTGATCAAATAAGATAATTTTTAAACAGGTTTGTGGTAAAAGGAACGTGTAGTTTTAACAATGAATATTTATTTAATTGCTCTACTTATTTTTTTTTCAAATGTACATATTAAGATCTCTTTAAGATAAAATACGTTACGACCAAAAAGTTAAAAACTAATTAAGTAGGTAGGTAGAAAACGAAAGGTAGGTATTTTTATCACACACATTTCATTGACATTGTAGGTAGTAGGTAGGTACTTACATAAATCCGAAAATAAAAATAAAACCAAATTGTGACTTAAACGAGAATGAAGATAACATTGTATTTCTGAAACTGTATATTTTATTTACATTTTAAGTAAATATTATGCGTTACAAATATGGCATTTCAATACCATACAAGCACTTAAATCTTCAAATAAGAGTCATATCTAGTAAACGATCATCACTGTCAGCAGGATGAGTAAAATATATTTATTTCAGGTTTCATACAGTAATGCGAAGTTAGCTAAACTGATTCTTACTCTACAGAACTTAGCTGGTTAAGTAATACAAATAAACCATATTTTGCTAATACCCTACCCACCCACGTTATAAAAAAAAAACAAGCTTATAAAAAAAACTACAGGTATCCACACCGCCAATAGAAACGTCATTTTTCACTCCAGGAAAAATTACCCGCCCGTATGAAAATAGACGCTGAAACAACGAAGTAAGGTACTTTATAGAGGCGACATTTACGGTTTCTTTGAAACACGTTGAAACTAGGGTTACAAATCCCGTTTTAAACTCGCATGAAAGTGATGCGTGGTAAAGGTGTTTACAAAGTAGCGTGCGATCTTCAGGGCATTCATAAAGCTAAATGCCCATGTTGATATATGGGCTGATAAGCCATTATTCCAATAGTTACTTATTACACATTGTTGTGATAATTTATGATACTCACAAGGACACCCTATGGAAAGATCACGAGTTTAAAATCGTGAAGCATATAACATTATCAGTGATTATTTTTTTATTTTTGTTATATCTTTTATATTTTACTTAATGTGGCGCCATTCAGATAACTTAATTATAATTGGTAGATAAGTATGGAATCTTGTGATTTTTTGCTAAGTTAGAAACAAAAAATCATGTAATTAAAAACAACATTTACGCACATACAAAATTGGAAAAAAAGGTGAATGAATTTTAATGAAGCAAAATTATAGTTTTAGTACGAGTAGTTTCATAAAATTTAAAATTTTACAACCAAAGTTATTTAATAAATGTGTGGTTAGATATTATCATGATGCACATTAACTTTGCTGGCATTTTAAATAAAATTTTGAACTATTTTTATTAGCTAGTTACTTGTTTAAAGAAATCTTTAGCCGGTCTCATTCAGGCAGGAGTAGGTATACCTACTTCTGAACCATTTTTCACAACCTTTCAATACAACTGTTATTTTTCAGAAACATAATTTCACTAGAATCTGGTTCTGGAAATGTTCTTGGTCATTCACTCCTCAATGCCATGTTTATTGGTATATTTAACACCACTTTGGATTGAAACAAAACTCTTAACAAGCTCATTGAAGATATCGCCGGCTGTTGTAGTCATTTACTCGAGTGAATTTATTCGAGTATCGATCACCGTAGTCTTTACTCGTTAAAAGTCAGCCACAAAGTATCGCCTTGAGTCGAGGGGATTGCTGTTGGATGCACAATTTATTGGGCGATGCATCACACAGCCTCTTCCGAGAATAACGCAAACAATTTTTTCAACGCACAAGCCCGTAGTGTCTCTTGTTACATTGTGTTTAGGTCCATAATACAGCCTTTAATTACATGTACTTTGGTTATGGTTACTGCTCTAGCGCTTGAATGATTTTTTCAAAGTCTTTTTTTTTTGTTTATGAAATATCTTCAATCTCCATTCAACGTTTTTCACAACTTACCTATAGCACTAGTATTTTTTAGTACTCACTTAAGTAGTTGATCTTTATTTTCTAAATCTAAGCATAGTACAGCTCAAATCAGCTAATGAAATTGTAATCATCTCAGTTGACATAATGATATAGAGATTTAAATTACATGTAACATACATAACGTCAGTAAATGTAGTAAAATTCATAGTAATGTTGACATTTTAAGCACTATCTGGGACAAAAACCAATAATTTATCATATTAGATTTATATAGGTACCTAATTCGATAAAACATGAATCGTACAGTAAGTACAGAAACAATATTGGCTCATTTCATGAGAGCACTCTAAAAACTTAATTAAATGTAGGTATCTACCTACCTAGACTCTCTCTTCTCGGATCTATACTGAGAAGGTGTGTATCTTCAGAAATTGTAAATAGATTATTATTAAAATAAGTATACTTACTTAATTATATCTCAAAAAGGTTCTGCCTATCTATACTTATAATAAATCTGTAGAGAGGTCAATTCTGTACCTACATGAAATATATTTTCAAAATAACTATCAGGGGGTGATTAGTGATCGATACTGTGCCAAAAATGCAATCAGTAAAATTTTTGTCTGTCTGTCTGTCTATATGATCATTATAGAAACAAAAACTGCTCGACGGATTTTAACGAAACTTGGTACAATTATTCTTCATACTCCTGGGCAGGTTATATTATACTTAGGAATTCCCACGGGAACGGGAATTAGCGGGAAAATCCTTTTGTATGAAAAATCTAAACCGCTTAAGATAGACGCTTGAAATTTGGCATCCAGGTACCTTAGTAAACTTAAAGCTTATTTACAACAGGATATTGCAAAATTCCCACGGGAGTTAGCGGGAAAAAATATTTGTATGAAAAAATCTAAACCGCGTAAGATAGATGAAGGGGGTAAAACGGGACCCACGCGTATGAAGTCGCGGGCGGCCGCTAGTATCTACTTATTAAAATAAAACGTAGGCACTTTAGTATCAAAAATTTTCGTGACATGCACTAGCACTACCAAGTGATGATGATTATGAAGATGACAGAAGGATGTGTGATGATGATTATGAAGATGAAGGAAACCACACTTCAAAATAAGAAAATACCATGAAGAAGTAATAACAATGAGAGTAACGTATTTAAAGAATATTTGAAGGTATTGGTAGGTATTGTTAAGTTCAATACAGTTCTCATGGTTAACAGTTTTAAGTAAACAATACGTTTTTCTCGAAAGTTTCTGTTTAAAGTTTATCAAAACGTTGACTTCTGGTGTCCGAAGAAAAAGTTCCACCATGCCCAACTCTGAAAGTGAACACGAATACGTTGACTTTTTGCACACGAAGGCCCTTCGTCCCAAGGTTCGGTGGAGTGGAACCATCGGCTTTTTTATTTCACGCACGTAGGTAACTGTTTTACTGATGGTTATCGCCAAAAATAACCTTTAATTACCGTGTAGTTTGAGCTGCCCTGACCTTTCACACACTCGCAGAATCTACCTTAACGCACAGAAACAATAACGTATAGACTCGCCCGGGGGTGCAATGACTCAATCAAGCCATTAGAAGCTTTTACGACTTCATAAACAATCCATGTCAAAACACTGTATAATAAATTCATAATTCTTACTTTATACTTACGAAAAAACAAAACCTCGTAACCACCATTAATCATACAGGATTGAACACACCTGCATATTTTTATCACTCTTAATGATTATATGAAAGCCAATAATATCATGAAAAATGAGAAATTAATTATAATCAGTCTTTTTGCACGCGAAAATCAATTTGTATCCTATTACCAAGGAATAAATATCAACGTTCATATTTTTTACTTTTGTGATTATAATTTCCATTAATAACGTTCACCTCTAATATTTCCTTAGTTCAAACAGAGGTATTAAAATAAGTTATGAGAATATTAGCCGAGATTCGGGAAGTACTTAATTCTATATTGATAACTGGGCTTTTATGACTCAATTACTGCCGATTTAGTTTTTAACGGAGAAAACAAAATTCCTATAGATGGGCAATAATTTAATTCATTTTACTCGTATGGCAGACAATTTGTTACTAGAATACTTAGACAGAAGAGACAGAAGAACCATGTTTGTCTCCGTTCTGTCTCTCTTCAAAGTTTCATCCTATCATCATGTACCTACATTTGAAATAAAAAATCATTTCAGTTAATCTAATTAAATCGTATCTATGGTAAAATCGTGTGGATTGGCAAGTGTATCTTGTCCCATCTAGTAGAGTCATACGTCCACGTCCGGTTGGTTCATGAATTATGCGACACATCGATTACAAAACGGAACACAGTATCAATTCGGTGGCGGCCGCCTTTGTGCCCTTTGTGCCAGCCCAGCGAATTTATCCAAAGAAACAAAATAATTATCGGAATACCACCGCCATTAACGCGAGCCTTGCTCCTTTCCCTCAGCCAGATCAAAACAATCGTTCATGTCACGCGGAACAAACCTTATGTACTTTATGTAGGTCATTGATCACAGAAAATAATTTCATTAAAAATCAAAGGAACGCCCGCTGATCAAACCTTGCCGATATAATTTTGGGCCATTGATAAATCTTTAAAGGCTGATTCATGTTTTCATTGCGAAATTGAGTCAATTTACACCAATTACACACATATTATGTATTTTTTCATGTTAATTTATCCATAAACTAGGTGTCTAGACACAATAAACAAAATCACTGGACAAGGAAATTGTTAAAATATAATCTTTTGGATATGGAGATCCATAAAAATAGCAGTATTTGGGTTTCCATATATTATACAATAGATAAATTACGAAGTTGTTAGACAACAATTAAAATTGCGCGCAATTAGGCGATACGATGCACAAAATATCTCAACACCAGGAAGACAAAGATTGTATCCTTGTACATGTAATAAATCTGTCACTCGGCGAGTATCAGAGATCTCCGTCGATAACGAGCCAATAAAGAGGCATCTAATTAATGATTGTTCAAACTTTAAAAAAACCGAAACAACGTTTCCGACATTCAGTATTTATATACTTCTTGACCCGTCGAAAATTTGCGCCAAAACATTAAAGGAAAAACATACTGTTGACTTTTTGCTTTTTGGCAAAGCACGCGCTTCTATTTATCTTGTTCGATCAATCAATTGAGTGCTTTATGAGTTTTTGCAAATGTCTTGTTATCTATTCAACAACAACGTTTCCTGAAACGTCATTATTTTTGTTAATTTTAGCTTTATTAAAGTGATGATTAATGGGCGATGATGCTCTATGCAAAGCACTATGTCCATATTTTGTGTTATTTACCGTTGTTTTGCCGAAAACTTATTCTGCCTGTGTTTGCGACTTATAATACTCTCTTTATCAAAAAACGATTTACTCGTAGTTCCAGATAGGTATTAGTCATTCTATAGCGAGATAAAATGAAAGAAATAACATAATTACCTAGTACCTACAACTGAAAATATAAAGTTTCTGAAAGGTACTTTCTTCATGGCAGTGGGCAGACTATTCAAGTGGACTATTCAATTAAGTATAATCTTTTCTGAAAGCTTATTTCACTTGTGATCGTAAAAACAAAAGTTACAATACAAAACTAAAATCTTCGACCGACTTTAAATTAAGTATACCCACGCCTATAGTTTATAACCATGACAAGCACACGATACGTCTCAACTATAATCCTAATTGATTACTTTGTGATTTGCAAATGTTGATGAGTAATCCGGCCACCTGTCCTGCTACCACAATGGACTCGTACTTTATTGTATCGGCCCTAACTTTGGGGGCCAAAACGTGATCTAAAAACCACTTTTGCCACGCCTGCTTTTCATTATGACCATTTTGGACCCAAAACACAATCACATCCTACCATAATCTTAAGTATTCCGAAGCACCCAGTCCGATAAGCAGTTTTATTGTTATATCTTGTTAGTATTCTTTTATTCAAATAAGACGTGACTCAGATTGGCCGTGACATCATTTACTATTTTACTTAATTTATGCTAAATGTTAAAAAGTAGAAGAAATATTGATACTGCGCTTGAACTGTTGACCTGAAACTAGGCACGTCGTTTATTACGTAGTTTATTAAATTGGACAAAACATTAAATGAGTCATTATTTGAATATATTGTTTAAAACCATTCAATGATATGAGTCATCGTCGTAGACTAGCCCTTTTCGATTTTTAATGATTATGGTAAAATATTAAATTATCTTTATCTTATAATATTTGATAAGAAACCTATCAGAAGCTTATTGATTTCGATAATATATGATAGAATACAAAAAACGACTTGTTAAACAAGCTCTAACATGGTTACCTGTATCTCTACCATTAGTAACGTTTTCGTTAAAATGACGTCTTAGAAACAGTACCTCTAGTAGGAAAAACTTTCGAGTTCGTTTCGTTGCGTATTCAAAGTGTCATCGAAAAACTTTGTATGAAAAATTAAACAGCGCCCCCTACATTATAGCCGCCCTAGGGGGCGCTGTTTAATTTTTCATACAAAATTTTTCGATGACACTTTGAATACGCAACGAAACGAACTCGAAAGTTTTTCCTACTAGAGGTACAGCTCTAACTTGTTAACGAGCTTCGGCAAAACATGAACCGCGTACGTGCCGCGAATATCTCGCGAAATGAGAAAGACGTTACTCACATTAATATTAAGTATGCCTGCGGTAGGTACAGCCGATCGGACTGATGGCTGGACGAGAAACATCGAAGGCTAACAAGGTGCTAAAGTAAACGCTATTCCGAAGCCTTAAAAAAATAACGAGCGAAAATTTTTAAACATGTCAAATGCATTGAAATATTCCGGCAAAAGGTCTCCGCGGTAATTGAATAAATGTTACCTGCCAATAACGAGTATTGGGCCCAGATGCACCCTTCGTCAGCCGACACAAGGGTTTAATAAGCAGGAAGGAAATTATCTGCCTATTACGAAGAGTCTTGTGTTAATTAACTAGCTGTTAACAGCTGTTTCTGCACAGCTCAGGAGAATTTAAATGGGTATAATTAGTGGTGTGATCTCGGAAAGAATTTCAGCAATGCTAACAATATCATTGCGCTACGTTTAAGCGGAGGTCGATTGTGTCGGCGAGTTGAAAGAGGAGTCGAACAATTAAGTTAAACGATGCAGGCCGGCATACAATGAGAGGCACCAAATGTGTGTATAAGTGGGTTTATAGTAATAAGCCCGAGCCGCCGCGGCGGTGGCTGCCACTCTGTCTACAGCCCGAGAACACATTAACATAATTCTTGAGAGGACAACGCGACCCAATACATATTCAACGTGAATCATAAATTTCGAATGGCAAATAAAAAGGAGACAAGACAGTACGGACACCTGACCATTATAACCCGACATCGTGAGATAAAAATCGCCAAAGAGATTTATTTCACGCGGCGTGTACGATTAATCGAGAAATATTAATTAGTAACGCTCAGAGGTCAACAGTCTGTTTATTATTATTGTAGGTGATTCCAGAAATTCAAAGAAAGTAGTACCAGATATTTATTACTACTGAACAGCTGTAATTTTAAAACGTTAGGTATAGAATTTTCTTTGTAATTAGAAAATACACTCGTTACTCTTACGATAGATTGCATAATAACTGCTCGTAGTTAATGCTAAGTATTGGTTTAAGTAACGTAAACATTACGATGAGGAAAATCCAAAACCTAATTATTTTCATAAACTATTGTACCTAAACCTAAGAACGCTGCCAATTCACGTTACCCGTTGTCTTAACATTCGTGACAAACGACTCCTTTGTACGCAACCGACGTAAATCTATCTTTTAAATACTTATTCAGGTAGTCATGACTTGTACGATCAGACAAAACTTGTACGGCACACAATGAGAAAATTGTTATTCTTTTATTTTACTTGAAACGCCCACTTTACTGCACAAAATCAGATTCAGTGGAGCATTCGTGTTTATTTTTTTTATAAAATGTATTTGGCAATTGTTTTATTTTAGCAATTTGACTATCAAATCATTGATTTTTACATTCGCTTAAGCATAAAAATATACATGATGTCACATATTTATGGTCATCTAACTTGTTTGACATTAAATATTCAAGTAGGTATACACAGCGCACATTATTATTATTATTTTAAAATCCAATATTCTACCCAGAAAAGAACGTACGTGACGATTCATGTGATCATTCTACTAATTTTTGCAACGAGCCAACTGGCACTCTACCTCTTCTTTGAGGTTAAAGATTATGCATTTTTAGAAATAATCAACACACATAATAATCCTTACCTCATATCAGCACTTCTGGATGTAAGAACTCTACAAGCATGTGATTGTCCGCCTTTTTCGTCGATTAACCGCATCTTGAGGCCGTGGTCCATTGAGTTGATCCAGTTGACTCCATCTTATGACTACAATGATTAGAAAAAATATATATTGTACCTACTCGTATAGCTAAAGATTTCCATATTGAAAAATTTAAAATAAAAACGTGTTACTCAATCGGCTACATTCAAGACTCTTTAGAAATCTTTGAAAAAACTGACAATCATAACTCGTTATTCAATTTATATTTAATGTCAATAAACTAAGGATATCTTTGCCGATTTTAATCTTTGTTTCCATTTACTAATACGAGATTATTACCTATTTGGATATTAGTAAAATTTTAACGAATTTACAGCCAATCTACAGAAAACTATCTAAGATAATGAGATTGTAATAATCCACCACTCAAATTAAACTTAATAGACTCACCTGATCAAGGAAATCTTTTAAGAATATGATATCAATAAAAGCATGGTTCCGTACTCAGTTTTATGTGCCATGCCATATCTAAAGAGTGCCAGCATTAGATTAAAAGAAACTTATCAACATTTTATGTTAGCTATTCTCTTTTTAATATGTCAAACTCCATACAAAAATCACCGGTTATCGTTATAGCTACGGTCAAAGTTAGGTGGTGCAACTCAGCCTTAGAATTGTAGAGCCAAAACGTTTTTCCGATTCTCTAAGGAACTCTAAAAAGGACTTTCGAATATCAAATACATAAAACGAGATTCTGTATTTAAATTATCCAGTTTGAAGCTAAAACCGAACGGTGAAAGACCTTAAATTAAGCAAATCTTTAAATTTATAACCGCGACTTGTGACAGTCTGCCTAACGGTTACACGCGGTCTCGCATCTAGGTGAAAAATCATTTATAAGTTCATTTTACTCTGTGTTGAATAATTTCTGCACATCGATTATTATTTATAATATCATCTAGATTTTAGAAAGAAAGAAAGATTTTTTTTTATTTAGTCCAATTTAAGAGGTTTGATTTCATAACTCGCAGTAAATCGAGAGTGATTTCTGAAATAGTTAGGCTGAGTTGCATCATCTTAAATTACTTTGAAAAACGTCATAAATTTGTCAAACTCCACACAAAAACACCGGATAGTGTCATAGTTACGGTTAAATTAAGTTGGTGCAACTCAGCCTTGATCTAGCGATTAACTCAGTCTGTGCCTGAGGTATGGAAGCGGACCGGAAGAATATTTTTTGTTACGTGAAAAATGTCAGCAAGACTTCAGATTTGTAGGTTCTGTCACGTCATAATAATATGTCCAAATCACCCCTCCCGTGACGATCCCATACCTCAGGTACTAACTGAACGCTAGTAGAGTGAGCGCTAGAACTTATAGATTTTTAATTACATAATTATGTACATAAGATTCAGCTATGTCTAAGACAGCGGCACACATCCGAACACCAAAATGTAATATGATCCACTGATGATCATATCTCAAAATTTTTGACGACATACCGTTGGATCACGTGTAGCCTAAATGGTCATTATACACGTGACATGTTAGACATCATGTTCTTTTAACACGTTACTGTTTATGCTACATCACGTTTAGTTTTCTCATACCTTCTTCATAGCGTTAAAATAGCAAGGAGTTATTCTCGAACGAAATTTGATATTTTTTATTTTTACGTTAAACAAATCGACCACGCGTACAATGTACTTACCCGTTGCGAAATACTTACGTTTGTTTATGTCTCTTAACGTTTGCTTTTCTCAGGCTTCTTGGTAAGCAAAGTAGCAATGGACCAGACGTTTCAAAACAAGATAGTTATTGTCAAACAAATGGCCAAAATATTTGATTATGGCATGTGTATTCGATACCAAAGTAGTATTCCTGTTACTCAGTTTGACGTATGTCACACTCCATGTGCAAATAAACAATCTAGGGGTTATCAGCATTTAATCTGGGGGCACGGCAGTGCCCCCACCAAGTCGAGCAAAAAAGCGGCACGGCCGTACCATCCTTTTCTCGAAGCAATTCAGGCCATTTTCGACTGCCTGTAACTTCGTTGTGGATAAAACTAGAAGGCTGAATTTTCATTAGCTATGCAGGCATTGTAAAGACACGGTATATTTAAAATTTCATTCAATTTGAACCAGTAGTTTAAGAATTATAACGGGTCAAAGTTACTTAATTTTGTCACTCACTGACTCACAGATCCCATCAAAAACAATACTTGTCAAAAAAACCAAGTCTCGCAACTCAGTTGTTCTACGGTAAAAAGTTGTGAGATCCATGTAATACCAAGTCCAGGCCAGGAAATCCTTAACGTTTTACATAAATATATTGACTTGGCCATCGCATGAAAACACGTGTAAATTAAATTATTTAGTGCGATGGCCAAGTCAATAATTTATGTAAAACGTTAAAGATTTCCTGGCCTGGACTTGGTATTACATGGATCTCACAACTTTTTACCGTAGAACAACTGAGTTGCGAGACTTGGTTTTTTTGACAAGTATTGTTTTTGATGGGATGTTATTTACTCGTAGGTACTTCTTTGAAATATTCTCAAAATATTTGAATTAGTCTTGCGTATTCGATACCAAACTGTATCCCTGGTCTTCCATTTGACGTATATCACACTCTATGTGCAAATAAACAATATTGGGGCTAGACCCTAGTTATTATTAGTCGTTCTTCTATGGAATATTTTCAAAATATTGACTTAGATATGCGTATTTCGATACCAAACTGTATCCCTATAGCTCGGTTTGACGCAAGTAACACTCTTTGTGCAAATAAATAACCCTGCGATCTAGCAAAAACTACTATACTTCTTTAGAATCCGGCGTGAAAATTAGTGTTTGTTTGGATTGCACCTGGGATGACCGCAACTGGAAAATCTGCAAAACAGATGAACAACTATAAAAGTATTTCCTGTTGATATCTTTCAGTTTAAGTGGAATTCAATTGAAGGACATCGGTGCAGAATAAAGAAAAACTCAATGAAAACAATTCGTATCCATTTTATAAATCCTGTTCGAAATCTTTTAAATATTGGTTTTTCTAGATGTTAAAAATATGTAATCATTTTCAACTTTACACTAACAGGCCTTATTAATATACTTTAATATTAGCCGTTAATGTCATTAGCGAATATTCCATTTACATAATTAACTATGTAATAGGTTCAAATATACAGGGTGGGCCGAACATATGATAGAAAAGCTAAATCTTATTTTAATACGACGGTAAAGAAACTTGCCTCTCCAGCCCATCTAGCCAAGCACGGGGAGTGTAGACCAAAGCCTCCATTTACCTCTGGTGAATTACAGACGGTCGTGCTCCTGCAATGGAGACTACATGACTTGATGATGAAAGCTTGAATCAATTTATAAATCTTCAATTTCAATTCAAAACACACAGATTAAAAATGAACAAAATAAATGAAAATCAAAATTGAAAGCAACAACTTCTGCTGGATTCCAGCAAAGAGACTACCTCTAAATTACTCGTGAAATCTTTGGCCAACTGAACTTTTACACCCTGTATACAAGTAAGAATAAGATTTAGTTTATAGGCCTATAAAGAACATTCTAATGACCAGCGGGAGGTAGAGATTAAACCCATGGGTCCATGGCAACAGTCGAAAGGGTGATGGTCAAATTTAAAGTTCGAGAAATGTGATACATTTCGCCATTCACGTCTCTGACCTTCAACTTAAAGCTTTGAATTGGCGGTCTTGATTATGATATTCAGGAGCCAATGCCAATGTCAAGTGTGTGACTTTACATAACTTTGTTGGTTTTTGCATAAGGTCATTCTGTATCGTACTGACATTTTGTTAAATGATATCGTATATTAAGTGACTTTAAAAGCTGTCAGGCTAAACTGCGAATTACAAACATAAACAAGGTGTAAATGTTTCCGTTTTTCAGATTGGCAACATTGTAGCGTAGGGACAAAACGAGTTTTAATACTAAGGTTTAATACTAAGGTCTGACCCACAAGAGAAAGTTTAAGTCGTCGCAGAGAGCAGACTTTGGAGTAACACCGAATATTATCCGTGTATTTTATGTGTAAGATAGCAACAAAGCAAAGCAAAGATCAAATAATGGCAACACTATTGCAGGACAGTCAAACGAATCACATCAAAATTAAATCACAATACATTCTCTATGCAACGCTATCCTCTAGTATAAATTCTAGAAATTTGTAGTCTGAAAAATGTTATCAAATGTTTTAATGATGAGTCACATTTTGTTATTATTTTCTTACCCTGTATTATAATTTTAGCCATAGTAACGATTCAGTACTGTGTTGGAACCAGTTTTATGCATAAAACTAGACAAGTGTTCACATGGAAGCATACAGGTGCATCGAGCATCTGATCATTAGAACATTTAAATGGCAAACGCATTATTATTTTGATTAACAAGCAAAGTATCTACTTTCCTCAATATAATTTAATAAAGGAATACGAAAAAAATACAGGAAGAAAGGTCATTCTGGAAAGAATTACATTAAAATTAAGGTTGGATTTTTTTCAGTACTACAACCTGAAACTAGACTCAAGTTTTTAAGGAGTGATTAAGCTTACAAATTCCGCAACATGGACCTATAAAAAAAGGCGGACGGAACTCGCGCTACAACAAAACTGTGACGCAAAATTTTGGCGTTTGTCTATCGTGTGAGTGAATTTAGGGATGCCATGTTAGCCAAAACATTTTACCCATTTATTTTAAGAAAAACATAGATCGGCAGATGTTACTTGGAAATGTAGACAGAATTATTCCGTGCCATTTTAAAAGGATGAAAGGTGAATGCGTTGAGGTAGGCCCGAAATTTTCAATTTTCAAATTTTCTTACATTGTTTGCAAGTCAGTGTGTCAGGGTATGTACATAATGTTGATCAAAAATGATTCACGCAGTTACAAATTACGAATCTTGTGTACATTATAATCATAATCTTATGCATCATCAATATATTATTATTATCTCTGATAGATTTTTTTTAACATACAACCTGACACTGACTTGCAATCAATGTAAGAAAATTTGAATTTCGCAGTTCCACATTTTTGGGAAGGATCAAATTTGCCTATGAAAATATATCTCATTAAAACACAATTATTATGAAAATTATTTTATTTCCATAATATGCGTAATAAATAACTAAAAAGTCCTAAAATTATTATTAATTTCCCATATTTCGGGTAATTTTCCCACGTAAATAACTGAGAACACTGGTCTTTGACGTATTATTTTTTCGAGTGAATGACGTTTGATTTCAATATTTTAATGTCGGGAAATAAGTGATTGGATTATTATTTTGCCTGTGAAATGTGATTCCTTAATTTTTGTTTGTTCGAACAGAATGGTTTTTACACAATTTCATCACACAAGACATGTCGTATTCGTGTTGTTTTTTCGCAGCTTAAATGTGTCAACTGTGTGAAGTTTGCACTCGAAGTGGTGTATCAGGGTGTGAATGTGTGCGTGCCGGCCTGTACGTACAGGCAAGCTGGTGTATCCTAATGTCACAGTATTTTGTTGATGAGAATCCGTCCGACTTTTTTTATAGGTCCATGTTCCGCAATTTAAAAAGAACTTTCGCTCTTGAAAAGAAAGATTTTGCCCTAATTAGTAGTATCAGGCGTCACTTGAATCCATAATTAGAAATTAAAAAGATAAAATTAGCTTAAATTAAATTACCGAACGGAAATTTTAAGCTAAGTCATTTTATCTTTTTAAATATCTAAGATTTTCACCAATTGCCGACTATTTTCAGATTTTCTTTCTGAAAATTACAGCGTTTTCTTAAAGCTGCGTTAAAAGGAAGCTTTTGAACCTTAGCTCTTGAACTACAAATTGTGTCAGTGACACGTCTTACCGGTTCTGACATTCATATCTCACATCTCACCAAACTGTGGTGAATTATCATATTAATTGGCAGTTCTTAAACTTGAAGTGGGAACTAGTTGGATGACATAATACCTATGTAAACCGACGTGATAAAATGAAGTTTAAAATACTGTACGTGTCATAAAATATTTAATACAAAATATTTAATAATTAGAAGATTATTTCGGAAAATCTTACTGAAGCTACATATATTATGATTAAGCTAATTACAAACGCAAAAATGCTAATCACTACGAACGCATCAAACAAAATGTCACCTAAAAGTAATGGTAAAGCTATTCTTCTCTTTCTTTGTCTGAAATATTCTAAAAGTAAGTCCAACTACAAATCCACGAGTCATGAAGCAGCTATAACCAAGTTGTTAAATAAGTAGTAAGTACTTAGTTCGAAATCAAATACTCGTAAAGTAGGTTCTGAATATACCTGATGACCCAAACAGTTTCATGTCAAGTAGTTAGGAAAGCAAATAGAAAAGGACATTAAAAATCAGAGAATCTTTTAGACGAGTAAGGCCAAACCATCTCATTACATTTGATGTACCTACGTACCCGTAGATGTTCGTTTATTTCTATGTAAATTCGGCGACTGACATAGAAACCTCCCAAATTAAGTAAAAGTCTACTCAAGAATCGTTTTTGAGTATCTGTTTACCCAGTTCTTCAGATAATTGACATTACAATACCATTTAAGCTTAAAATGACAAGCTCTCTAACATTTTGAACGCAAAGAAGTAATACTTTCCTTTTTACATTAAAAATAAAATTTTCTAACCTACTTACACAAACAAAATCAACGAAAGTCCATAAATCTCAGACTTAACTTATATTCATACTTCGATCGTTAGAACTGCTTAACAATTCAATGAGAAATAGTCTAATAAAAAATATCGACAACTGATAATACATAATAATAGTATAGTTTACCAAAAACCATGTCTAGCCAAGCTTCTCACCTGACCCGGGTGTTGAACTCATGACCTTTCGCTCGCAAACTAGGCATTTAAGCCACTGGACCACTGACTTTCTTTTGTATAATGTAGAGCTTATTCTTTTTCGCGTTAATGTAGACATATTAATCATTGCTGTAAGTAAACAAGACTATAATTTAATAAGACCGATGCAAAAAACTGCATTCGTTTTGTTTGTGTATGCTAAAAAGAAAACTGTTTTTTTTTAATGAATAAAGTCAAACATTTATAAAAGGAACTTCTTTCCCTATCGCAACGACGGAGGTAACAACTTTCCGTAGTAACTCATCATCATCATCATCATCATCATTGCAGCCACAGGACTTCACTGCTAAATATAGGTAGGCCTCCCCCAATGATAGGATTCCATATTGCGCGGTTAATAGCGGCGGAATCATTCGTCATGAAATTCGCCAAATCGTCCATGAAAAGGCTGCCTTACACACATTTTATATGAATGTTGACAATTAAATAATAACAGTGCGTGTTCACTAAAAGCTATTGACAGACACCAGGTCTAGGATTAATTGGGTAGTTGCTTAAACTGCAACTGACACTATAGCCGACGCGGTCAAAATAAACCCTACGATTTCCTATTATTTGTTTGTGCTTGCTATGCTATGCTTGATTGCTATTTTGCATCAAAGACATACCCTTCGATGTGCTATAGAATGTAATGCAACTTGGTTGTAAAATGTAGAGTGTATTCACATTCTTTGCGGAATTCTTTTACCTTTTAGATCTTGATGTGAATACGCATCTGCACCTGCTCGCCATTCGAAGCCTTCCCGCTGTGCAACCCACGTGATTTGAGTCCTATAGTCCTTATTTGATGTATACCATGTGCAATATTCATTCACAAAATAATCATGTTATTATATCCAGGAATAATGCCAGGCACCTGCTGTTGATCCAAACCTAGTTTAAAAGAGAAGTTTATGAAGCAATCAGGAATGTAGGTAACTACCAATCGTAAGAGTACTATCACACTGATGCGTGCGTTTTCAAACACGCCGAAGTTGCGTGGAGAACACGTCGCGAACACGCAGTAAACTCGTCGCAGACAACAACAAAAGCACAGCAAAGTTTCTGCTACCACTTCGCGGCAATGTTGTATGTCCGCTGTTCGCTGCTTTCGTCGCAATGAGGGCTATCGTTTTTATACTTAACAGTTGGCACCCCTGGCGATTGACAGGACCTTACTCTACAGTGGCGCCATCATGATGAGAGCAAATGCGATAGTCCTCCTACCACTTTCGCGCTCACTGCCACTGTCTTCGCTACTAGCAAGTGACAGGACCTTACTCTACAGTGGCGCTAACTGGTGAGCGCTAAAACGATAGCCCTATTACGTCTACGCGGCGTGTTCACTGCGCTTCGAAAACGCATACAAATGGTAAGTGTAAAAAGCTCTAAGATGTCTGGCGTCAGTAGCGATCGCGTTATGCAAAGAGCTGGGGTGTGTCGCCTGATGACTAACACCGCTATTTTGGTAGCTAATACTTAATTTGTCATAATGTCATTGTCTCGCATTGACTAGTATGTCAGAACAGGTAGTCACACGACGCGCTTTATGAAATACTAGCGGCCGCCCGCGACTTCGTACGCGTGGACCTCGTTTTACTCCATTAGGGGTGGAGTTTCGTAAAATCCGCTCTTAGCATCTATAGCGCATACATTTTAAATTTCAACTCTCTTACTTTAAACACATAGGACTTCCATAATATAAACTTCCAACCCTCCTTTTATCTCCTTAGCCCCCGTAGTTGATTTCTAATGATACATTTTCAGTATATGTACCACCACCTGGTGGTGGACAGGTTGGTGGTGGTCCACCACCACCATTTCAGCCATAGGACGTCCACTGCTGAACATAGGCCTCCCCCAATGCTTTCCATGTTGATCGATTGGAAGCGGCCTGCGTCCAGCGCTTCCCTGCTACCTTTACGATGTCGTCGGTCCACCTTGTAGGTGGAAGTCCCACGCTACGTTTTCCGGTACGCGGCCTCCATTCCAGAACCCTACAATTTTATTCACCTACAAGTTTTGTCTCTTTCTATCGCGTGCCTCTGAACTCTTCTTACGCTGTTAGGGTTGCTGTCTAATGAAAAAATAATTAATCTACTTATTTGTAATGAGGTACGTATGTAGGTAAGTGTGCATTAATTATGGAAAACCTTCATAGTAGGTTAGGTTCCTATATTATCCTAAGAATTATTGATTACCTATATGGCCAACAAACCTTTCAGCATCTTTGGGAAGCGAAAAAAAAAAGATAAATCCGGTATATTACTTTTCGAATTTAAACACCCGAACGCCGCACAATATTTCTTTCTCTTTATGTCCATTTTTAAATAATACTTCGATCATAGAATTATAATCATACTACAACGCACGCCAGCGTCCTGACGAGCGCGCGCGTGACACTCGACTGATATAATACCCGCCGGCGGGGCGCTTCGCTGTAGGTAATTATCGGATGTACCGCGCGGAGTGAGCCAGGCCTGGTCCTGGGTGAGCCAAGTGGACTCTAGTTAAATTATTATTTTAGTGTCCTTTGATCATCTACAAACAAAAATACACCTCCTCTGAATAGTCACATGTCCAATTGTTGTACTACATATTTTTATTTGTAACATTTTTGATATTTTCTAAAAACCGCAATAAACAAATTGGACATGTATGATTTATTTATAGGTGATCAATGAACACTAAAAAAAAATTATTTAACTGAAGTCCACTTTGATCATCTTGGTGGTCAAAGCCAGGTAGAATAGACCATTAACCCCTATGAGAACTCTTTTGAGACTTGTAGTTTCTGAGACTTCGTGATGAGTGAGTGAGTCACTTAGTCATTCAATTACCTTTCTTTCTACTAAAATTATACGTACCTATAGTAATTATCATTAAAATCAAATAAGTAAGTACCTACCAATCTAAGTAATTAAAATAAAGACCCTACAAAAAAAATAACAAATTACATACAGAAAATAAAAACGAAGTAATTCTTATCCTATTTAACTACAATCGGCCACGCGCCCAATCCCATTTGTCCGCCGCTGAACCGTACCCTAATATTCATCTCGGTAGATGGCGGCACTTAATAAGAATTTGCAAGGAAGTTTGTAAAAAGTCACTAATTAACACTTTGATTTGCTCGTTTAAACACAGTGAATGATTCAAATAGGTACATACAGTGAATGGTTCAAATACATAAAATATTTTTATTTATTAAATTTTCAATATTATTTACGAACAGCGTTATTCATAGTACATGTAATATTTAGTTACTAATTTACTAATGATGTCGATAGATGGCGTTTGACAGCTTTGCCTTCATGAATATTTAGGTACCTCAAAAATTTTTGTCAGGCGCAAGAAGATTTTAACCAATGACGATAGATGGCGCTTTTCCACGTCTTATGAAAATCCCAAATATTTTACGGGACCCTACTTTTTTCCAAAATAAAATTTAGCCTATGTTACTCGTGAGTTATGTAGCTTTCGAATGGTGAAAGAATTTTTAAAATCGGTCCAGTAGTTTTTGAGCCTATCCATTACAACTAAACAAACAAACAAACAAACAAACAAACAAACAAACAAACAAAGTTTTCCTCTTTATAATATTAGTGTAGATTAATTGTTTACAAATTATTCAGAATTATGTCATAACATGCATCATAGGTTGTTATGTCGTAGTTTGATTTATTTGGAAACAAAAACTACACAATTTTAAGTAGACATTCATGTTATTTCAACAAGCCGCAGTGAAAATATTTTTCATTCAAGTAGAGCTAAGGATTTTTTGATATTTGAGCCTGCATTGCCTACATGTTCAAAAATGATTAACCTAGTAACAACCTAGGAACACTTGATTCGATCAAGGAACAATTTATTAAAATTATTAATAAAGTATCAAATATCCCGACAAGGTCATCGGTTTCATTATACAAATAATGTTGCCATGTTATTATATTATTGATAATAATGTGATCAGATTACAACTTAAACATATTTAGGCGCCACACTTGTCCATCAATATGTTGCCGCCCACACAATGGCATTAACATGATGCGGTATTAATTACGTCGGAAAATTTTAACTTTATTATCTTAATAAACAATGTTGACACAATGAGGAAATGTCTTACAAATTATTCAGTACTAATTAATACAAAATTATTAAGCTAAAACCAGTCGATCAGTGCTATTCAATAGACATGATTCACAATTTTGGTGTCTTCTTCTTCGTCTTGTATTGTGTTAGTTGCTATCAAATTGAGGTTTTAACCCTTGAGTCAGACTTGATGAACCGCCATGGGCGGATGCCATGATCTCTGAATGAAGGAATCCTTTTTGTCAAAAAATCAGATTGATTAAAGTCTGAAATCCTTTACGAATTGTGATGACGGTTCTTTCTCAGTCTAGTCGCTACTAAAATGAATACAATCATTTTCATGTAGATTTGGACCCGAAATAATAACATTATACAAAAAAAAACTATTATTTCTAATGCGAATTTCTAAGAGAAACATACTTTTAATACAATCAATGCTTACTGAAACCATTTAATATATTAGTGTCAATAAATCTAGCATGCACATTGACCCATTATAAATTAGAAAATAACTGTAGTTGTTATTTTATGGCCAGTGAACATTAAAGATCACGTCGTGCGTCCCCAATAAAATGTCAGCATCTAAATTACGATTGCTTCTGTCTTGGACATAAGTAGGATATGGAGGCAGTTATAAATTCTAAGGAAGATCGAAACTTAATTAACGTGTCAGTCTCATAAATTATCAAATGTTTCTAATCTATTGTTAATTTTATGTAATAACGGTGTTGAACTGTGATTTATCAAGAGAACCGCATTTGTTAAGACTACTTTTTAGCAAGTGAACGCTACAATAAAGCAACCCTAGTGGGACAATGTACGAGTAATGTGAATGAAGGTGAAATTATTTTTATTTGGTTTTTAAACCAGACAAGTTTCACTGCCTCATCATGTATTTTTAAACTTTATTAGACTTACCTAAGTCTAGACCATTAGAAAAACTGCAATAAAATTTTAGTCCAAAAAGTCGTAGCACTTTGGACTTTAGATTATTTTACCCCTTTTCTGACTAAACGTCAGCACGACGGTTAGTAATACCTTTTGTCAATATAATAAATATTATTGATTTATGCATTTGCTGTTGAGGTTCAATTTTGTTTTTTTTATTGTTAGGTTACCGTCGATGGGATAATGTCAAGTTCATATTAATTATTGCCATCACAACCACAAATTCTTGGCCTTGTCTGCAATCAGCGAGTATTAACAATGAATAATTTCTACTTTTGTATTAGATAGCGGAAGTGAAGTAGGGAAGTGGCATCATAATACAAGGAAAATGTCGATCGACGCCCAAGCGATTTGTATATGATTTTAGTACGTGCTTACAAATTGTATTATTAGTAAGTTCAAGTGCAATGGGCGTGTACTTACAGCAGATTTGCCATTGCGAGCTAAGGCTCCTATTTTAGAATGAAACTCAAAACTCGATTGAAATTCAGTTTATATGAGAGTTTTGATTGTTGTATGTAGACATAAGGCTCTCAGTGATGGTGCTTATTAATTTTAAGGCTCACACAGATTTGGTAATTCGTTCGTTCGTTCGTTTCAGCCGAAAGACGTCCACTGCTGGACAAAGGCCTCCCCCAAGGATTTCCACAAAGACGCCGCTTGCATCCAGGTACTTCCCGCGACCTTCACCAGATCGTCGGTCCACCTAGTGGTAGTATTTGGTAATTATAAGGAACATATTAATTAGAATGAAAACATAAGGTTGATGCAATTTTTCATAATGCCCTCATATTACGAACATGTCTTGATAAAGTCTGTACATAAAGTAGTTGTAATGTTGAATTTATTAGCAATTTATTCATTTTTGCGGTAAATGTATTCGAATATGTCCAAATGTCCGTGTTATTATATTTTGTTGTCTCTATTCATACGTAATTTTACGCAAAAAATTCAATGTATTTAGCAGGCGTACCATCATGTCCTGACAAAAATAATGTTTCTTTTTTTTGTGACTACGTTTTAATTAAAATAATAAAAAACAATAACGCTTAAAAATTAATATGTTTACCTCCTGTAGTGGGTACAATCATAAATTAAAACCAAGACTCGGAATATGTAGGTATAGTAAGAAAACTACAAATGCCTTTTCATTTGACCTGACCGGCAATCAAACCCTGTACAGCCTTGTTTATTTGCCCACCAATGCGCCATCAAGCCAGCAATTCTGCTTGTATTACGACTATACTTAGCACCAATAAAGGGAACTTTGTGTTTACATTAGCAATCGTGATAATTTACGCGTAACGACTTTAGATTTGTTCCTTATGTCCGTATTGACTTTGACAACCATAGCGCGGCCATGACCTGGTCGTTTGTGAGTAAACATAACCGTGATCGGTCAACTTATACAGGGTGTAAGAGTGACGTTAGCAAAAATCAGCAATGACATCACAACACAACATACAAGTAGGTACTTGTTAGTTTGAATGAAATTTCGTCTTGGAAAATTCATCGTCCTACATTTTATATTGATTGTCATGCTTATAATAAACTAAATTACTCACACATAATACAATCGGTTTCACTTTTGCAATTTAATTGCTGAATTTATAAGCTAGCTCTACTCACTCGGACTCGGATGTCGAAAAAGTATCTGTAGTTTCAAGTTGAGAAAAACTAATAGCATTAAATTCAGGGTTGTGATCTAAGTTTACTGTTTCGTATTTTTTCGTTACTTCCACCCTGTATTATTAATAACCACGTCGTGTGGATTTACACGTACTTATGTCATATTAACTGATTTCCTTCACGCTAACGAATCTGATGGATGGTCCGATCGGAAGTGAATTCGAAATGACCAATAATAATTACAAGCTTATTTAATATTCGTGAATAAAATGCACAATATACCTACTTAATCAATTTGGATATTTTCGAGATGAAGTCTATTTCAATACTTGGTATGAGAATCGACTGTAAGCAGATACGGAGCTGCTTCTTTAGAGTAGTGAAGTTCCGCGCAACGTCACAAAGTGCTGCACTTTTACGCACTCACTGACGTCACGGGCATTTTCTTTAGAACTTTGGCACGCTTTATCTCTTTACATTTTCATTAGTTTTAAAAAGTGAAAAATACGTGTCGATTAGTTTTTGATAAGCTAACTGACGGACTAAAACTCTTTCTTTTTTACCCAGGAAACATCCCTATTGTTTCGTAAATAAGAGAGGGTCGTCCTTCAGTATAAACTAAAATAACCCGATGAAGACGATGATTTTTCATTTTCTGCCAAAACTTATCGTAATACTTGGAAATGTGTTATAATTTGAAAATAAGTAGACACCTGCTGAATTTGTAATCAAAGCTTCGCACACTCATTCTAGGAACTATTTTTTAAACGATATTACTTATAGGAAAAGCAATTAAAAAATACTTACTTCATAGCAAGTTTTGAGGAAATGGTCTGGGTTTTTTGATACCTACAAGTTTTGCGAAACTGTCTCTGTTAACATCTCTAGTATACAAGTAATACTAAAGCTCTTTTTCTGGAAAAGTTTGTTTATTTAACCTTGTTAATCATTAAGAAAATTAAGAGTAAAATTACAGTTATCACTGCTGTTTGTTACTTATATAATTTTCAAACAAAACAGTTTTAATTGAATAAGTAAGCAACAAAGACTGAGCAAATTAAAATAAATAATTGTTCACATTTTATTTTATATACCGTTTTGACCCTCGCATTTATATCCAGATTATATCTAATCGTGATTACTCGATATCGATATAATTATTTTAATCAAAACAACATTTGCATTTTTTATAAAGTGCATTCATCGTTGCACGCATTTTATTTGAAAGGCATCGATATGTTTAGTCGTGTTACTTGGGATGCAATGAAACCGAGTCAAATTGAAGTAATAGGATGACACCGTCTAAATTAAAAGCGTAGTCATTTGACCTAATCTACTTGTTGATTTATGGTCATGGTCAATTTATTTATGGATCGATATCTGAAAGTATTATGTATTAATTTAAAAATCCTAAAATAAGTTCAATGATCTGATTGAATTTTATCAGATATTATTATGATTCAATTATTCAGGCGCTGGTATTCAGAATAATCAGAATTATTGTATTTCCCTTGAATCTTTCATTACGAGTGGTTCATACTTGAAAATTGTTAGTTATTCGGATACAAAATTCTTAAAAGCTTAATATTATGTTTAAAAGTTAATAATAAATTCTAAATCATTACACTTTATAATTTTAGAATGATGAACTTTGTGATTCAGAGACTAAAAATATCGTTTGGTAGAGAAGACAAATAATAATACCTACTGAGTATCAGCGGGCTATTAATGCAATATATCATTTTTGGCGCACTGCTTTTTAAAATAAACTGATTTATTAGTGTAAGATCAGATAATGTTAATAATTAAATTGACACTGCATTTAACGTATGATGAATACGCTCGGTGACAGTTATGCAAAAGTTAAGGCCGCAGTCGGTTGAAAGTTCAGTGTGTCGAATGTATTTTACCAAAGGCCTACATGTCAATAAATCATTCGGGTTTTTAGATTCCAGTATACATGATTACGTACTTTATTAATTGAAAACACTCATTCATCAAGTTAATTTTTGACAAATGATATCATCCGGTATTGAAGTGTTTTAATTTGACCTTATCAAAGATAAGTATTCCAAAGGCGAACATCAATTATTTTTGGGAACATCTTTTTATAAGTCTTATGTAGATACATAATTTATAAAATTACATGATTTATTTTACATAAAACGTGATTCTTATTGCACCGTATTTAGGTTTTAATTGCAATTCTATAATTACCCCACTAGGTTTGTAAAGCAAATGGTTTTAAAATTAGCTAGCAAAGAGCTTTCAGTGTCTCAAAAATATTAATGTTTTTTGGGTGTATAAACTGTCTTAATTAAAATATGATAAATAAACCTTACATTTCATAAAATTATTTATTACAAGGTGGTCCAGTGCCTTGTATCATGCATCATAAAAATACTTAAACCAATTGAGTAGATGCTCTTAACTTTTGTATGTTTTTAATGAACGCTACATCTGCTTTATGATTTGCATCTTACTAGTATATTTTACACCGTTCACAAAGTCATGTCATAATAATTTAAAATTGTAACCACCAGTTACCACATTTTGTAACCAGGTGTACCATTTTGGCGTACTATTAATTAATATATTGCACACTAAATGTCATGGTAACTCAAACCTGTAACTACATTTAGGTACCTAACTAGATTTATTCACAAAACTGAGTCAATATACATTTCTCATATGCAGTTTCAATATAAAGGAAAAATTATGAATCTTCTATTTAACAAATCAATTGGCGTTAATATGTCAAAGTTATAAATTAACAGCTTCTCTCCTTAGCGACAAGATAAAAGTATCCAAATAAGAAACATTTACTCTTTTTATCACAGTGTTCTTATATTAAATTTATCAATGGTCTGCATATGAGTAAGTATGTAACTAGGTGATAGAGAAGTAAGGAAACTGAAAAAAACTAAGATTTAGTGTTTAAAAAGAGTCATATCATATCAAAATATCCCGAACGATAATAATGTAGTAACTTTTACTTCGAAAGACCTACCAACAGCCTCATGGAAGAAGTCAGTAATTAATTATATTCCTTTTTCTCTCCGCTGACAAAACTTACTGTTGTAAAAATTAGAGAACAATGAAATGATAGTTACTAATTTACTTAGAACTTAGTTTTAAGATAATGAAGTTTCTTTTTTTAAATTTTGTTGCGTAGTGACGTGCTTTTAAGCTACAACGTATCTAGAAATTACATAACTGTTATTTTTAAGTGAAAATCTTTGCGTCCATAAGATAGAATAGAAAATAGATTTTATAATAGATTTAAGTTTGCTAACTGTACTTGACGCGTTTTATTTCGCACTTTAATACATTTTATTTGATCATCCATTAGTGTTAAGGCAGTATCATACAAGTGTTTATTAGTGATCAAATATCAATAAACTTGGTTTAAGTGTTGTTATCCTAATGGTTTGAGATACGATAATGCTGTGGATCAGCGTTAATTCAATTTTGCTTTTTTTAAACTGAAATTTTCAAGTTAGAATGAAATAATCCAGTAACTATCAGAAAATTCGATCCAAATTGACTCTCATCATGCTTGTGCTTGAATTTATTAGTAATAATATGTATAACAATTGACATTTTTGTCTTGTCAGAATCGGTATTTTTTTTTATAATTGCTTAAATCGATTCGAAACTCCCAACAATTACCTTATGTAGATCTGTAATTATTCCTTATGTGAAAGCAATATTTTACACTTCATGTTCATGTTCAACAGTAAATATCTGAAATAACTCTTCAAGACTTTTCTTCTAAGTAATTTACAAGTGACATTTATTTATAACATAATTTCAATCCTAAATTAACGCCCAGAAATATTTTTTAGTTTTAATTTAAACTAAGAAGTTTGTAGTTAACTGAGGAAAATAATAAAAAACTATAAATGTCGAGGACCTTCAGCATCAATAAGTTTAATGTATGGCTTCCTATTCTTCGTTTACTTCACAGGCACGTTTAATGCGTATGAGCATTTCAATATTGGCTTATTATCACGCCTTATATTCATTATTTGTACATAATAATATTACATACATCAGATGGAAAAAATCATGCCAGCGGGACCACAATTTTAGATAGGTAATTTTAATTTTCAAAATTGCAAAGAAAACTTACGAGTATTAAGTAGGTATTGTTTAGATTATTTTATGTTGTAACTGTTGGTTAATGAAAATAAGGTAGAGCACTTTATATATGTTACGGTTAATGTGATAAATTAAAAATTATTAATAATAACCGGTTATTATGAATAATTACCGACAGTAGCGGTAAAAGTGACAAATTAATCACATTTAACAGTGATTATTTAATAATTCAACCTTAGTACTAACAAATTTCATAAAAGAGAACAACATCTTGTGTACGTGCTCGTGTACAGCCAAAGTTTTGAACGTTTTGATATCATAAATTAATATAATTTGGCATAATGAGTTTGCAATGTTTCTTGCATAATATTACTTTGCCATGATGCCTATAACATAATGTTTTGATTTAAAGTGAAAAATAGGTTAAGGTGCGGCGGGGGTGGCCCTTCGGCCACCCCTAAGCCGCCTATTTAGTTGTATATGTCAACGTGAAATTGTGAACTCTGTCAGTTTATAATATAACGCGTTAGATTGTAAACTAACAGTGGGTTAGGTTAGGTTAGATTGTAATTTAACTTCGTCAGATTATAATCTGACGAAATTCACAATTTTACGGTGACATATACACACATAAATGACCTCATATTAATCACATTTACCAAATCATGTGGTAATTATTCATAATAACCGGCGATTATTCATAATTTTCACATTTATCACTTTGACCGTAACATATATACAACAATACTTTGCCCCTGAATAGATAAAAACATGTGTACAATAAAATTAATATTCTATTGTCAGACCTTTATTAGTGTCTTCGCTTACGTTACTTCTGCTTGTGCCACCTCATAAATATGTTAACAATAAGTTATTTATAGCATTACGTATATGATGTAGATAAATATGTTATCAAACAACGTGATTTTCGGGCCGTATTTAAATACGTTAATTCATTTTGAGTCGACTCGCTAAAGAGTTTACTTATCAATGATTTATTTACAAATTTATTCTGAGTGTGTCAGTGTTCACATTCATTGCGTTAATTAATATCGCTGTATCAATGATGAAGGGTGTGTTTTAACTTATTACGTTTCAGGGCCGTATTCTATTTATAAGGAAAACAATTCCTCAGAGGCATCAAGGATTACCATTATAAAACAATTTTTACGACCATTCAATACTCCACAGTGGGCCAAAACATGAGATCTGCAGGCATAAATTTATTTTTTGTCAATTTTATAAATAAACGCACTGTTGGCGGGACTATTGACGGAAAATATACTTTTTTATGGCTTGTCATCTGCGCATTATCAATAAAAGTATGACAGAATATTGTGGTCAAGTAAGTATTAATGGTTGAATTTTATTATCATTCTTAGTTTTAAAACTAAATGACAACATACTTACTTAAACACAAGTACCTAATAAAACATCTGACAAACTTAAGGTTTTTTTTTATCCACAACGAGGAAGCTCTTGGCCTGTATCTTACTTGATGGTAAGTGACGATCAGGCCGAAGGTGGAAGCGAGCTTCACCCGGAATCCTCAACCAAGGAGGAACTGGCTATCTTACCTCTAACAGCCAGAACACAATAATGCTCTTAACATTGTTTTTATGGCGACAGATTTAGGTAAGATGGTGGTAGCTAGCTAGGTGAGCCTAATTTATTTGATGTGCAACAAATAAATTAGGCTCATGGCTGAAGTAGAATGACACCCGCTTGATGTGGTGATTCGTTTACCAGACTAACTTGGCTTATGGTCCTATGTCCCCTAAATGGGGCAGAGGGCGTCCGCTTACCAGACTAAGGTGCGTATTAAAAGCTTAAAATCTGTTTCAATTTTTGGGATACATAGAGGCCATTGATTCATTAAATTTTAGACCAAACATTTGAGTTCTGCGACTGCTACCTATTGAATTGATTTTTGAGCATTGTTTTCTGATACTACGGACTTTAAACTTCAAAAGCCGTTTGGAAGCAGATTTAGTATGATCTGAAGAAGCACCTAAGAGACAATCCACTAACTAACTTTATAGTCCAAGCTCTGCTCATTTTGGATTTAATTAGATAATATCGATGTCAACTTTGCCGATTTAAGTCTAAAACTTCAAAGTTCTAATTACTTTTAATTACCACACACTGTGAAATCCAATCGCGTCTCTAAAAGCGTAAATAATGGTGTATGTAACATAAGACTTTACGAGCAATAACAAATACTAGGTACCGTCGGCGTATAAAGTAGTCGGCACTGCATCTAACAGTTAATATATCTGCAATATCTTGTACATACAAAGTTCCCTTTTATGTGATCAACTCAAACCAAACTGTTCATACACTATCAGTGAGTGGCACAAAAAGGTTCATTAATTTATTAATTACACTTACAATATTTTATTTGAGTTTTGGGTGCTTTTATACACAAAATATTACTGTTCCTTATGACATCATTTTAGTTTTTTGAGGATAAATACAACAACGAAGTGAGTAACCTATTTATTATGTTTTGCAAATTATCTCTTACAACTTCGAGCATTTAAATGACGGTTACAAAGTGACTTCTTAAAAGATGACTTCTTTATCGAATGCAATCTTTTATTTTTGAACCAGTTAGGATCATTATACTTGTTTTCTTCAAAATGTGTATCGATAAAGTATAGAACACAAAAAATATTCTCTTCATTACCCGGTCCACAAAAACAACCAATGCGTTGTATGTAATTAATTCCAAAAAAAATACAAAATAAAGTAGTAACTATGTATTTTTCTTTGTAGAAAAATAGGTTTGAATAGTGTAGGTACAGCAAATATGACACTATGAAGTTTCTAAGCGTTAAAAAAAAACAAAAATAAAGACATCCATTGTACACTGAGCACTAGTAGGTACATGATTATGTACAATATAATATTAACTTTGCAACATATTATAATTATGGCACAGTAACAAACAACAGCCTGCGGTCGCTGACCGCTTGGTTGCGAACCACCTCGCATATTTCTGATGACTCATTCTTTATCAAACATTTATCAAATGTGCCCAGTAAGCAGAATGCGATTTGTTTAACTTAATCGCAAATTGATGAGCTTCGGTTAAAGAGATGTCAAGAGTTAAATGATGTTAAGCAAGAATATAACTTACGTTTATATTTTGAAATGAGATCTTTTTTTGCATTATCAATTCGTAATTGACATTGATTAATGACGAAATAGGTGTTGAGAAAAAACACTTGAGGCTCAAATAACAAATGTAAAACAAATTAACACTCGTTATTTTAATCGATATTTAATTCGCGAGTGCTTAAAGCCTCATAGAACAACTTTCATTTTCAAGTTGACAGTCAAAACAAATTGTAGACATTGAAAGGAATTAATCCTTTATTACAGAGTTTACCTACTGACACAATTTGTGGTTTACTCGTTAAGAAGTTTAATTATTATAATTATGATCAAAATGACTTCCTCGGGCCTATAAATGTCTTGACCACAATTTAACCTCTACATCTTTTCTGAGAAGCTATTGGACGGACAATTGTATAGGCAGTGAATGACCGTTTGTAGCCATGAAAAAGGCAGATTTCTCTGAGTCTGGGTACTTATGATAGCCACCATAAACCATTGCAGGCAAGGTTGGGGTATTTTTTAAGTTAAAGTTTCCTTCCTATAGTCAACTAGAAAAAGCCTTTACAACTCTATACTCTTTACTCGCACATATAGAAAATAAATAAATATCACTGAATATAATCTTATACCTATCATGATTTTATGGGAAAATAATTATCTAAAATGTAAATAATAGTAATGGAACCGAATCGAGAGCACTCGACCCCAACATCTGTTACAAGTTTACAAAAAAATTAAATTACTTACCTTACAAAAATAAGTCATTATCGATTTAAATCATTTGTTGCAAATACTTACTTGTCCGAGCACAATGTCTATACAAAAATTCATAGGTTACTAAAATACCTATAGATTTATTTTTAGTTACAAATCCTCACCGATACTAATATTTTCGATCGATCAAGCATGTACCTAAATTAACTGGAGAAAGTACGAATGTCAAAGATCACTTAAGCTTTGAGAGTAACCGAACAACAACCAAAGTTAGTCATTGCAAAAGCGAAAGTAATTCTTGGAATCATAAATAGAAAGAGTAAGTTTGATCAAGGAAAATAAGTACGAGTAGTGGCTACTTACTTTGTTTGTTGATTTATAGTCGATATTGATATTAAACTCCTCCTATAAAAGCTGTAGATCCTACTGGCTATACAGGAATTGCTGACTGGTGAGAAAGAGAGGTGGAATTACATAGTTCCATGACTACCAATACAATAAGGTTGATTTTTAACCCTGAGTTACACTATCTTACTTTAACTATAACAAACGTCAAATGTCTGTCATACTCCACTCCATACAAAAACACCGATTATGTATAGTTACAGTTTAAAGTTAATCTGAGCAACTCAGACGTATTAGTGTAGATAAAGTTTTCTTGTTTTTAGTGAATGAATCTAGTTCGCCGAATTAGGCTTTGACTATTTCAAGATGGTCGATTCACTATTCGTGAAGAACACTTCAAGTTCACGATCACCTTTCGTCGGTATTTAAGTAAAATCTTTCATAATAACAAGTAAATTAATAGGATCGCTTTCATAAAATAATAACAAGACTTATTTTTTACGAGTTTTCATACGAGTACATACACGTTTCAATTGGTTTATTATTTAATTTAATTTTGTGGTTATAATTAATACGAATAATGTAAAATTTTATTTCATCAGCGATTTAATTAGTTCCTAATGTTTACTATTACAAGAGAAAACGTAATAAAATTCACCTGTTTTATCGATATTTATCGCACAGCCATAAAGCCATAAAATTGTTTTACACCAATTAGCTAGTTCTGAGAAAGATAATAAAACAAAAATAAGAGTAAAGGTTAAACACTAGACAAACTCAAACATCTACGAGCTTTGAATGGACAGATTTATTTACATAATAAAAGTTTTACTTGAATAACACATTTTATTCGTAGAAATGATAAAATAGCAATAGTCAGTTTCCTAATTAGACGATTCAGGAGCATTCCTATTATTAGGCAATCATATATTCTAAATACCACCCAATGCCGGCTGCTAAGTAAACATAATAAGAAATTCTAATTTCTGAATCACAAATAGACCTCTTCAATTAAAATCAAACAACATGTACACATTTAGCAACAAACGTCTATTTTATGACAAAATGATGTTGATTACGTAAACTTAATATGCATATTGTACTAGGTTTTATGTATAAATTGCTCTTAATTCAACATGACATTTTATTTGTAACATTAATATTTATGAAACTTCGTCTAAGGTAAAGCCGCGAAGACCGATTTTGATCGAAATATATTTTAATTTAAATAATTTACTACAATACAGGATGATGGAAGTAGTATAGCAATGAGTTTGCTCTACCAAACTGTAGTATAGAGAGAGAGCGCTATCAGCACTATAGTATTCTCGTAGTTCTTGCAACTCACGAAGGTGAGTGAGCTTTACTTGTGTGTGTACGTGTACATGCATTTAACGGTAGTGTAATGTCATGTAATACTCAACACACTCACACTTTTGTTTTTTGCTTTTTTTTATATTTTGTTAATTTAACCTTTTTATTTTGTCTCAAAGTCGCTCTTATTCTAAATTCATTAGTATGAACCGGAGCTACAGTACTTAAAATAATATTTCAAAAATTGTAAACCCACTTATAGTTTTTGCGACACAGGTCTGCGAGCCTAGTGCAATAACTACTGTTGCCTTGTATTGTACCTAGCTTTTTATGAAAATAAATATTTATTATTATTATTATATTATTATTATTATTATGTAATGTCTATCAAAACTTGAAAAACGAACAGTAGCGAGTCACCACACATGTAAAGCTCAATCGCCTTCGTGAATTGCAACAACTTTAAAATAGAGTTTGGTAGAGGTAGAGCACAATACTCATATAAGTGAAGTCCTTATTTATTTGTCTCTTTGTCCGTTTTTCCGTAAGCAGCTATCGATCTTTTTTAGTTACTTAATTAAGCTGTTTAGAAAAAAAGTTAACCAAAGAATGTTCTAAATGAGGACGTCCAAAAATAAGTCCACAATACCTTTCTCTGCGTTCTTAAGTTATACATATTTGCCGTATTACATACAGGTACATCTTTAACCTTTACATGAAAACAAAGGATGCTTTTAATGATTCGATTTTTTGCAGTCGTGTACTTCATTTAACTCCACCCCACTTCGGGACGATTAATTTATCATTACAGGCTAGTACTGTGGAGTAGTAACAAACTCAGTCGGTGTTTATTCACGTTGGGGTGCGTGTGAGCATGTTTATAGTGTTTTTTGTTAATTTATGTGGGATAAGGGTGTAATAGAGACCATCGAAAGTAATAGGTATGTAACTAGGCTTAGGATATACTCGTAGACTTTGAAAATAGGAAAACTAACTGAAAATAGGAAGTGAAGATGCTTACTTTTGACATGTTTAACTTCTAACCACCTCTGCTTAATTTTGGGTAAAAAATTTATTTTATGGGCCAATTGGTTAGATAATTATGTAGGTAGGCTATTTGACTCTTCATAAAAGTAAATGAAGCAATTAAAATGTGTACTATCTGTTATATGTCCGGTAATCTAAAATCCCGAAATATTGGCTTAATTAGTAATTCTCAAGATACTTAATTTGAATAACATTTTTAACAGGATGTACCCGTGTTGGTCTCGGACAAACTACGAGCCAAAGTAAATACATTAGATGTTTACCACGAGCAAGTAGGTGTATGACGTTTCTGAATAAAAAAGGCACATTTTTCGCATTATTCTTTATGATTTAAAGACTATTCTAGAATAGAGGAATTGATATAATTAATTATTTCTAGAGTACTTTATTTAGCTTTTATCGAAAATAGCATTACCCGGTGAGGATACAGTTGTATTCTTGCAACAAACTAAAGATAGGTAGAACAATACTATACTTTATTACTGATTATGTAAGTATATGTATTTTGTGTAAAATCAACAACAATTTATAAATAGCATAGGCACAAATGTCTAAAGGTATCATAATTACTGATGAATCTAATTTGACATTGAAATCCAGTACGATAAACCAATGTGTCCCAATGAGTATGACGGTTTTTTGTTGCCCAAAATATCGCTTACCACGTCTTGTTTGTGAAACAAATATTTACATGCTCTTACTCCTTCCTGACAGGGATCCGTGCGTGAACGATCCACCTGCTTCGACATTGAAATATTAAAGCGAATCGCCTACGCATGCATAATGATCATTTCTCGAGAAAAGTGCATTCAGTTTGCAAAGAACCTTAAAACTTTCCACAAAGGTTGATAATTCAGTAACGAGAAAGTACTGCATGGCATATATTGTGTATATGTATCGATAAACGTGTCTGTATAGTCGTCGCTTTGTCTGCCGAAGCCGTCTGGCCGATGCTTTACAACGCCGTCAGAGCCGCTCTTGCGACACTGAAACTGGTTTCCAGTCTCACTCAGACTCACACAATGGCCAAAAGACATAATTTGCGTAAATGAAATAAGATTTATTTTCATCCACTACTTTGTATTACCGCTCAGAAACAAAAGAAACTCAGTTGAACTTCTTCCCATTGATTGTAGTACAACATAAATCACTAATGACGTCAAAAATTTTACTCATTCTCATTGTACGTACAATGTTATTATTTGCAAAAATGTTTTCATGATATTGCTGTGGACTGTGTGGTTTTGCTGATTTGGTACAAGTAACTTAATAATAAGGCTATTTATTTAAAGGTCAAATAAACTTGCTCCAACTTTCGACGGGATCTACCAAGTTTTATGGGTCATCCATTACAATAAAAATAAAGAAATACGTGATTCTTCAACCGCAATGTGATGAAAATTGTAATAAGAAGATTTGTGTCTCTTATTTAATTTAAGAAACTAAGATATTAAATTAATTTTGATTGCACAAATTATCTGCAGCAATGTGACCTTTGAAATTTTTACAACTTATTTTAACAAATTGGTGTCAGTATAATTTATATTAATTGCTCAATTGCCTTTTGTAAACTATGTTTTTGAATCAAACTGAAAAGCTTTTGAATTAAGCTAAGTACCTACTTCAAATAAAAAACATAGATACGACTACGAAAACATTAACTGAAAAGATGACACTAAGACGATTAAAATATGTATGATAATGAGTTTGCATGAAATCTAATAATTGCTTGTTTTCGTGAACATATTAACTGACCATTTAACAACTGAGACAAGAGAAAACCAAAAATGTTATATGTCTAGTACAAATTACTCTCAAAAACATAATCCTATTTTTTAATACTAACCGGCAGATAGTGGTGACTGACTTTGTTGCGGCGCTTCTTCTCAGCACTTGCCAAATGTTGGTCTCGAAGCACTGGTAGGGTAAAAGGATTATGAGACATGTGGAGGCTCCTTATGGGCAAAATATTTGACGATTTGTAAGTACTATTTATTAGTCTGTACAAATAAAGAAATGTTGACTTTAATAAAAGATTGTATCGAAGTCCTTGATATTGTTCTCACATTTAAACTGGACCACGCATTAACATAACATGATGCATCTTAAAGTGCCAAGGTCTGTCATCTATGACCGCTCGAACTGCTATTATTGTTTCCAGAAATTTACGACCCTACTTAATAAAGATATCGAAATGAGAAATATATTACTTTTTATATACATATCGAATTAATTCAATTGTTTTTTTATCTATCTTAAATGGTATAAAGATGATAACGCAAAATAGTGACCACGTTAATGTATTTATGGTTTTCTGATCACTTAACTTATTTTGCTCAAACTTTTTAGTCTTGATTGAATCCATTGTTGCCATTTTAATGGTATGCAAATGTAACTATGATAAAATTCGTTCATTATCGAAACCCGTTAGACTTTTATAAATAGGAATGACACCAAACTTAATTTATGAGTCATAAATAAGCTAAAATTGTCATTTTGGGGTTGTTAGATTGCCACTCTTTCTGAAGTTCTGTAACGCTTAATGTTCATGCTAATAAATTACACGGCAGCTCACATCATAAGACCTAGTTGCTTTATAAGCAGCCCGTTACTTAGAAGTCAATTAGAAGCTATAGAAATAAAAACAATTCAAAACGTTTCAAACACCCTCGCATCAACTTTCAGGAGGAGAGATCGAGAAAGTAGAGAGCTTTAACCATTATATCTGAAATAGTCGAGCGGCGCCGCGGTGGTGGGAACCGAACCCGTGTTCCCCGTCCGACCCCTTCACCGTTCGGCTATCGTGGCTTTTTACATAATTATTTTAGTTACATATTTTAATTTAAAAACAAACAAATACCCACCTTAAAATCCAAAGTTAGTTTAAAGCGGCAATAAAAAGTTATATTTGTGAATACAAGACATTGCTAAGTAAGTAAGCCCCACCATAAAATTTTAGGCACAAAATCATGAATGAGTTTCGTTTATTATGAATAAACTTTAAATGATGTTGATTTAAAGCTCGTATAAATTCCATTACCTTAAATCACTATTGTTTTAGAATTGCAAATTTTTATTAAATGATATTTGACACCGTATTAAGTCCGTCCTGATATTTAAATTATTATCAACTCGAAGAACATGCTGCTTGGAAAATTTTACACTCTATCAGTTTGACCTGTCATTGAAATTGATCAAAAATAGATTTAACATCAAAACCACTTGGCGTAATTTTTATTCCATGTAATCAAGACGTCCTAAAAATATCCGAACTTAACATTTAATTATGTGATTAATGGTTAATAAAATGAAATAAATCAAAAAATAAACGACTAGGATCAACCAACGTGTACGTGATTGCTTCAAATTAATCTCAAATATCTTTGATTTTCAGTAATTAACAGACTAATAAAACTGTACCCGAATCCAGTCGCATAAAATAAAAAGTCACTAAAATATAAGTCATTAATATGTAAATATCGAAGATCGGGCAAGACTTCACATCAGGTGGTAAACCGGATTGGATGGCAACAGGCCACTTGTCACCCGAAATGTTTGACCAATATAAGTTCGTACTAACGACTTTGTCGAGATATTATGTTTTAAAATAATTTTATTACTTTCTTTCGGGTATAGAAGTTATGGACATATTAAAATTTAAATTTTATAACAGCTGCAAACGTGTCGGTTATTATTTCAATAAATATCATATTGAGCTTATAAAATCATAACTAATTAGAGAGCAAATTGAATTTCAGCCTGATTTGAACGTACCTAATTAAGGAACCGATAACATACCTAATAATTACCTCGAATATTACGTTATCAACAGTTATTGGTCAGATTAAGTGTTAAGAGCAGCTATCTTACACGCTCGTAATATTATCGCGGCGTAAAGCGTAACAGGCGTATGAAGAAAATCTAATATTGGTTTCAAGGCAGGCTTAATTAAGGTTTTCAGTGTATTTGCTAACAAGATGATATGCCAAGAACAGTGCATGCCATGACACATTAATTAGATCATATCAATTGTACAGTTACTTATTACCACTTAGGAGCAATCAACACCAATGTTTAACTTTAACTTGAACTTTGAATGTAAGCCAATTCTTAAAATGAAATCAAATCTGAAAAAAAAAAACATTACTATTATTAATTAGAAATCATCTCACTAAACTTTGTAACTTAAAACCAAATAGGTAATATTTATGTAGAGATAGGTATGGAAAACTCTCTCAGCTTGCAACAATTTATAAAACGAAAATGTTACGAGTACCTATATTGTGCTCTTTCAGGATACCACTGACATTTAAAATATTTACTTACAAAAAATATTTTTATCAAGCATAATTCATGAAAGGTAGAGCCCTCATAAATAATAAAATTATAATTTAATCATAACAGTCTCAACAAAAACCATGAAACGAAGTAGCGTATGCCTGCAAAGAGCTGGTGATTGCATATTATTTTTCCTTGTTTTTGAGTTGCCTATAATTTTGCTTAAAGACCACTTCCGTTCCGACCAATATCTGTCAACATATTTCCACGTTCGGCTGGGTCACATCACAAGAACTCGATTTCATTGACAACCGGCCTGAAGCATAATGAGTTTTAAATTATTACTGCAGATAAAAAGTGGTCGCCTGATGCCCATTTAACCTTTCTTTATTTCGTAACTGAAGATACTACACGATCGAATTAAAAGTCGAATAGGCAGCTCTACTGCGTGTTGTTTCGTCGGGTTGAATTTATGCGAAAATTATGTGTGTATTCAATAAAAAGGTTTCAAAGAATGTGTGAATTAAAATTAAATATTGATGAAAGCTTAAGGGTTACAAATTGAGGTAGTGGGTATAGGAGGTGGTGGTGAGTGGTGAGCGGACGATGCGCGGGCGCCGCGGGCGGCCGGCGTCGCTGCGTCTCCATGGTAACGGCGCCTCGGGTACATAAGGCCCGCGCGGCCGGGGTGCCACACAGATCGCTAAAACCTGTCGAGCGCGCCGCACGAAGTGCTGCGGATCACAGGCCATAATCACAATCAAGTTTGACGTTTCGTAAATAAGTGACAACTTTAGTTGCGAATCTCAACTTACTCGTGTAATTTCAGTTCCAAGTGTTGTGAAAAGACTTTAATACAAGATGATGTCCTTAGTGTTGTTTGTTTCGGGAGCTCTTCTCCTTGCAACAGCAGAGGGTTGCGGCGCTGGAAATAGAATGATAAGTAAGTACACACTTTATTTTATTTAAATCTTAAAATTAATATTTTTTTAAATAAATTAATACTCAATTAATTAATTTTAATAAAGCTTGAGCGATTCAATTTGTTACTTTAATTTTATTCTAAATTATTCATCTTTTGCTTGTAAAATATGAAGTTACTCAAATGCACTTTGCAATAAATCTTAGCAAATTATAATACACAATTTTCAATTGAAAAGGTAATAAATTTCACAGCCGCCACCCAGTCTAGAAAATGCGAACAAGTTTTGCCAAAAAGATGCTCCAATTTGCATACCCGTATGGGTCGAGGTCATAAAATTTTATTGACACTGACACCTGTGTAGCACGCACCGGTCTAATAAATCAGATAAATCCTGTGGATTATAGAATCATTCCACCTTGATTTGGTCGACATTTTATTGGTAATCAAGCGTGAATTATGTGACGAATGGAGTCATCTTTATTACGTTTCAGTGGTTTATTTATGTAATCTTTTTGTGTAGAATCTGGAGGGTTGACGGCGTACGAGAAGCAAGCGATCGTCGACGCACACAACCGGCTGCGGCAATCGGTCGCTCTTGGTCAAGTGTCGAGTCAGCCCCCAGCAGCTAACATGATGGAAATGGTAAGAAATCTTTAGAATTAAACCATGAATTAAGAATATTAAAGCAAAAAAAGGAAAAAATTTTTCAACAACACATAATATTGATAAACGAATTTCATGAACCTACTCGTATTTAGGAAACAATGATCTCATCTTACAAAGAATAAATCGATCATTCATGAGCGTGTGAAACTCTTCATATGTTTATTAATGAAGATGAAACAGTTTTAATGGCTTCTAGAGCAAACCCATATAACCTTTGATTGTGGATTCGGTACGCGTTTTACGGTCATTAATATTAATTTAAGTAATAAACTTGATCAAACTTGAAAGATTAATAGTTGTTGTGACATTTTACGATTTATCTTCCTTACAATTTGTAAAAAGTTAAATTTGTTTCTTCCTACATCAGAGTATTTGGTATCCGTTTAGTCAACAGTTTTGTAACAGTCGGTAACGTAAAAGATTTTTGGTCAGAATAAGATAACTAAAGTTTGTTTATTTTTCACAGGTGTGGGATGAAGAGCTAGCGGCGACTGCCCAACGTTGGGCTGACCAATGCACCACTGAACACGACCGCGCCTCTCAACGCGAAGTAGGTCGCTTCGCTGTGGGTCAGAACCTCGCTGCCACCTGGACCACCCGCCCGCCAAGCGACCCCGTCGACTCCCAGCCCGACTTCGCTTCGCAAATCAACGCGTGGTTCGACGAAGTCCACATCTTCGGGTACAGACCCATCAGCGGTGTGCACGGGACAGGACACTACTCTCAGGTAAATACAAAAAACCTTAAACTAGCAGGAATGCATGAAATATCATAAAATATAGCTTCATTGATTCCTTTAATCAACACTTTAACGATATTTTATGTTTATTGTTGCTATTGTTCTGTCTACTTGAGTACAAGATGTATCGGTCATTGCCTTATTCCAATCAATATTTCCCACGTTTTAGATTTGAATACTAATTTTTGTATTTCTTTAGCTGGTCTGGGGTGAAACTTCCCACGTCGGCTGCGGCTTCAGCTTCTACTATGACCCCACAAGGGGCTACACTAAACTGTACATCTGCAACTACGGCCCTGGCGGAAACGTTATCGGTGTCAAGCCCTACGAGAAGGGATATCCTTCTTGCAGCAGCTACGGTCTCTCCAACTCCGTCAAATACTCTGGTCTTTGCTGTGAGTATTGTTTTATTTCACACGTCGTAAATATTGTCTTTGAGGAACTTAATGAACTCACAAAATTGTGGTCTTGGTTGAAATCTAATGAAACATGTGTCTTGTTACAGCTGGCAGCTACACCGCTTCCTCGAGCTACCAAACTGTGGACAACTCCAACGGCTACATCTCGAACGTCATCCCCGACAGCACCGGAGACTCGCATTACAACTACCAATACAACAACCAGTACTACAACCAGTTCAGCAACCAATACCAGTACCAGTACCAGCAACCAGACACCTATTACAGACCCGAAACTACCACTTTCAGGCCTTTGGTCAGCATATTCAAATCTGCATCGAACCTTTTCGCGAAATCAAAACCACAAGTTCGATTTGGTACTTTTTATGTGTAAGTAATTCTGTAGTAATTGTAAATTAGCAGTATTTTGTTACCTATTGTGACGGTTGTGTTACTCGACTGATTATTCGGAACCGGCTAGTGCGGGGTTTCGGAACTTTGTAGATAATTTGTTATTCCTTGGTTTTACAAGGAAATTAAATAAGATTTTTCTACTGAACAATAAATTAATGTTGTTGGACAATGTGAAGGTTTCAGTAATTTTATGTTAAAATTACAATACTGTCGTGAATGACCTTCTAGTATTAGCAAAGAGAGTTGAGAGTTGTTACGTAGAAGTTTATTTATAAATATTATTATTAAAGATAAATAATAATTGTAAAATGCATTTTACTTACCTACCCCAATACACTATAAAAACATCAGACATATTATGACAGTCTAGCTGTTTCTCTGAGGATTAATCAGACTAAGCAAATTTTATGACAGTTCCTTTTCATCAACACAATTTGATACAACACAAATTTATATTAAGTTCAATCTTGAATCATCTCGTACGTCACTATTTCAACTAAGCATCTTTCACCAGAATGTAAACTTACTACCTACTATGAATAACAATTAGGAGCCTCTATGAATATTGCAAATACTTATCTGAGGAAAATATCGTGCAAATGCAATGGAAAAAAACTGCATATCGTAAGAACTATATAATAAACCCCAAAGGCCTTCGACAATTTTGTAAACTAGAGATAAATCTCTCAATTAAGGGTGGGTTGCACCACCTTACTTTGACCGTAACTTTAACGATAACCGTCGTCGGAATTTGACAGATTTTCGACGTTTGTCAAAGTAAAAGTAAGATAATGCAAGCCAGCCTAAGTGTCACTAATCTAATCACCATTTCAGAAGACAGTGAAATAGTTCATTAATTCATAAGAGGCATAGACAGCTTGGAGCCAACTTAGTCAGCTTTATTTTTGGTAGTCTTTTGGCATGAATGGTGAATCTAATTAGCAATAAATAAAACTTTTAAATGCTATGTCAGAGTTCAAATCCAAATATCATTGACTCAATAAACTGAAAATAATACCAATAAGGAATTTAGATAATAATAAAAAGTTAGGCAGAAGATTCTGACCAAATGTAAAGATACAATTTCGTCAAAAGTCATGAATATTAATATTGACAGGTCCTTGTGACAATATTTCTTGTCGATTACATCATTTTATGTATACTGAATTAATATTTACTTACTTGATATTTTATTCAAATATCTTCACCTGCTTCAGAAATCAGGTTATCTCAAATTGTATTGGAAAAGACACAAAATTTACACCATTTTATTTGTTATTAATATTTCCTGAAAGAAAGAGTCAATAAGCAATTTTGTGATATGGCCAATCATGATGATGATGATGATGATCTTTTTTTAAAACTCCATTCCTCAAATGATAAATAATATTAACTGCCTATACTTACTAATCTGAGGCCCGTTGAAGATATGAATTATAAAGCTTTTAATTCTACTAAATAAATAATTATGTCCAATATTTCAGACGTTCGTAAATTAATCAAATTATATGGGGTATTGAAATAAGGTAAGCAGCAATTATAGTTTATCGTACATATTTCAGTTAAATAATGAAACACCGTAATACTGCAACGACACGTGTATTCGTAGTAGTATAAAATAATTCAGTGAACGGTGAACGTACTTATTTCCTTTCGTTATCCTGTTAGAAAAAATCACCAGGTGATATTCAGTAGGTACGGTTAAGGTTAAACTGCATGATGTTTAATGTCAAAAGGAAAATACGCAAGCACGAGACCGATAGCTGAAATTTAAAAATAGACATAATTTCATGAATGATACTTCTTTTCAGCAGCACATACATGGCTCTCATAAGATACATAGTAAGAAATACAAGTAAATATAGTCAATATTTCGATAATTAGTATCAAGTTTTGACTAAAGCAAAAAATTTTAAGAAGAGGTCTGTCTGCGAAATATGTTTATGGGTACTGTACTGACAGTTAATAAGTTTCAAAAACTCTAAAAACTAATAAGTATATCTACATCGTAGGTACTGCTGCATATTATAAATTAGAGCGAGAACATTTAGAACTGTCATGGATTTTCTCAAAAAATCCATTATAATAAGTGTTTTGAACTTATCCGCCTGATAAAGATAATAATGATCTAAAAAAAAACAAATATTATAGCTTAAAATCTAGCTAGACCGGGTACAGGTTTTCGCGCCACGCTTCAGTACACGTGCTCGTCTCCAGTGTTCTAAACATTAAGGCTGAGTTGTACTACCTTATTTTAACCGTAAAAATTACAATAACCGGTGCTTTTCGTATAGAGTTTGACAGATTTTTAACGTTTGTCAAAGTTAAAATCATCATCATCATCTCAGCCATAGGACGTCCACTGCTGAACATAGGCCTCCCCCATGCTTTCCATATTGCCCGGTTGGTAGCGGCCTGCGTCCAGCGCTTTCCTGCTACCTTTATGATATCGTCGGTCCACCAAAGTTAAAGTAAGATGGTGCAACTCAGTCTAAGAGCCCCCGCGGACTACAGACTATTTATCGGCTGACAGTTTGTTCAGCTTCTAATGTATATTGAGGAATTGGCTGATACCAGATCGGTATAACGTGCGTAATTTACATTATTACCTCTATTAAACTAACGGCCAAAAAAAGTCTATAATCTGCGGAAAGTCTAAGGCTGAGCTTATTTATTTTTATTTATTTNCATGTACAGAATTGACCTCTCTACAGATTTATTATAAGTATAGATATCCGAAAGTTTCGGTTACGGTTACGGATATTTGAATGCAATTCGCAATAGTTGTCCAACACGGTTGCACACTTTAAATCGAATAAAAAGTATAAAAAAAATAAAAATTGATACTAGATGGCATTATAGGTAAATCAGGCTGTTGCCTTTACATAATACATATAATGCTATACAAAAACAATTTAAACTGCCTACATCCGAAACAATCCGAAACTTTTGAATCGGTTACGATATCGGATATTTTTTTTATTCCGGATATCCGAAAGTTTCGATTACGGTTACGGATATCCATAACATCCCTGACTTTGACCAACATAATGTGTGTCATAATGATGTGACAGAACATACAAATCTGAAGTTTCGCTGACATTTGACGTAACAACTCCGAGGTCAGTTCCAATTTTGTAAAATTCCAAATCCGCTTCCGAATTCGGTTTCCAAGTTAATAAATAAATAAATAAATCTTTAGACAATTACACACAGCGCCAGCTAGCCCCAAAGTAAGCAACTTAATGCTTGTGTTATGGGTGCTTGCTTAACGGATATACTACTTATATACTTTGTTTTTTTTTTTTAAATATATACATATTATACATAGTAACACCCAGACCCGTCACAGAAATTAATTTTCATCATTTCAATTTCTGCCCGGCCGGGAATCGAACCCGGAACCTCTCGGCATAGTAGTCCGCTCTGAACCACTACACCAAACGGCCGACAGTTCCGATTTAACCACATCCGTGACATTTATTTATTTTATTTATTTATTTTAGGAATTACAAACAAATGTGTTACAAAAATTAACTTATCTACTAGACTTATGTATTATTTATGTGGTAACACATCCCACTACGTAATCCACATATTGATAATGAAACCATGTATAATACATTGAGATATAATGTACGTAGTAATATTACTTCAATGGTATAATATAGAGCGAGGCAATTACAATTAAGGTACACCTTATAAACGCGGTGTAGCTCAACACCAAGAAGTAATAAATATTATGTTCAGACTTTTAATTATTAATTTTGTTCTGTTTTTTTTTTTTTTTTTCATTTAATTTATCTTAATTTTAATTTGGTCACTTTGCAGAGTGTCTAAAATATGCTTTTTAAATCTTGAGGAACTCTGGGAAAAATCGATGCTATTAAAATTCTGGTTGTAAATGGACAACAGTCTATTGAGTGGGGCTCGTAAACCCGCATTGGTTTTACACAAGTCTACATAAAAGGTTCTCTCGTCTCTGCGTGTGCTTCTGAGCGCAGCACGCCTGGGGACGCTTAAGTGGATCAGGTTACAGAGGTCTATGCAATCGATTTCATTATTTATTAGATTGTATAAAAACATGGCTGATAGGAGCAATCGTCTAGAATCAAGGCTCAAGAACTTAAATTTGGTTAGCAGCATTTCGTAAAGGACCCGAGAGCTCGAACACATGAAGTTAACTTTGCGTAAGAATTTACGCTGGACTTTTTCAATGGAGTTGGAGTACTTTTTGTAGAATGGGTTCCAAACCGGCACAGCATATTCGAGCTGGGATCTTACAAGCGAACGGTACAAATGCAATAATGTGTTGGGTTTTTTAAAAGCTTGCACCACTTAACATTGACCATAACTAGGTATAACTGCTATAACGTTAACCGGTGTATTTTGTATGGAGTTTTGACATTTTGACGTTTTGACAGATTTTGGACGTTTGTCAAAGTTAATGTTAGATCATGCAACCCAGCCTATTAGAATCACAATTGGCATCGATACTACGGCCCTCTGTCTGTTGTCATAAACTATTAGCAGTATTGAAATGATACTGTCATCGTGTTTAATTAGGTAAATAATACCTATTGTTCATTTAATTAAGAATGACATAGATTATCCGGACGTTTCAAAATACGGGAAGGAAATGGATTAAATATTTGCAAGATTTTTTTATGGTCGACGAAGATTTTCTAAAGTAGCAACATCGTTCAATTAAATAACTTCACTACTTACATAACTTTGCCAGTTCAAGGACAGTTAATATGGCGGGCGGCTTAAGAAGCAACTTTGAGACATGATGCAGGATGTTTGATTATTAGGTGTAATGTATGTTTGGCATTGAATTTTATAGATACTATTTTCTGCTTGTACTCGATTTGTTATCTACGTAAACTCTATAAATAAAAATGTATCGTCCAACTAATGTTTTACAAATTTTATCCCGTGTGATTTTCAATTATTTCAAAAACCGCTACCTATATCATTCTTAGCAAGTACTGCTGTATTTGGAATAGGTGCAGTTGGTTGATATTTGGTTCACGAATGATTATAATTGGTTTTGTTATACTACATTAACACAAACAATGCCCAGGCTTTGGGACTCATATAATAAATGACAGAGCACAATTTTAAGCGCCAATCACAATATTTGTCAATAACACAAAGCTTGGTTTTAAATAACCAAACATCGATACCACTACCTGTTTTCAGTTTCCTTTAATTTGTGTAATCGGCCCTCTGTGGACAGAGTGTAACCGTGAACTTACGACTACAATATCGGGTTGAGGACACACCAATGTAAAGTATTTGAGCAAACAACGTAGGAGGTGTCAGAACCAATACACACCAATTCGCACTTGCAAAAGGAACACCTTCCTAACACGGCATCGACATATAGATTATAATTCAAACCAACTAAAATGTGTAACATCTGCTATAGTGTCTGTAAAAGGATTTGCAGCCACGTGAGATAAGTTTTGTTTATTGTCGTATGCAAATACACCGATGAGAAGGTGAATGGCATTTTTCCCTTTTATGAAATTCTAGTTTAGTTTTACAAATGTCATTAACTATAATATTATATATGCGAAATTAACTCTGTCAATTTATTTGTAACGTTTTCAACTGTAGCTTTATAAATCAGCAGCCACCTGATGATTTATAAAGCTACAGTTATTATAAAGTTAAATCTGGAAGAGGTGGAAGGAGTGAAATACTAATAAAATGAAGTAAGTATGCAGTTATTTGGTGATAATATTTCATATTATTTAAGGGATAAATTAAGATTACAAAAAACACTAAACGACATAATCACCAAATTTTAAGCACTGACTCTGAAATGCCATGTTATTTAATATCATGCTGACTGCACCAATTGTTTCATAGTCAATTATGACTCTACATTTTCTTTCTGTGAAAAAATATCCTACAAATTATCTACAATCTTAGATAACTACTACTAGACCAAAAGCTTAGAACTCTTGAAAAAATTAATATTAAAATCTACGTTAATTCGATTTGATGAGGTTCAACCAACAAAAATAAACTTATTGTAAACAAGAGTAACAACTGTTTAAGTTATAGAGCAATCTTAGTAAGCAAACGTCAATGAAAACTAATAAAGTATAACCAAATTGCTATGTATGAATGCTATGACGGACTTAACACCTTTATTATGCATTGTAAATGTACACAGAGACGTTGTGACGCTGCGGCGACTGACGGCTTTGCTTCCAAAGTGTACAAATGACGGTCGCTTGCTAGCCTGATAGTTCGCGTATCTACCTACAGGGGTTACAGTATTAGTAATCTTTCAAGTAGTAATTATCATACTATTAGTCATCTTACTCTTCATAAATTTCTCTTCTTTTATCGTGGGGCCAAAATCAACAGGCTACTTCTTAATGCCCCGATTGCTTTTTTCTAACGATCTGGTTTTAAGACAAGTATAGATCAAAAACATCTGGTTAAGCAGATGTACGCATAATTTTATTTTTATTTAAATTCCCAAATAGTTTTGTCTGCAGGTTGAAAACTGTTTGATTTCCACATCTCTGTGGTCATTCTTGATGTCTCTGAACGTTATTGACACTTCTCTGTCGAACATCAACGCATCGCTTCGCAGTCTCGCGAGTGGAAAAACGCATTCTTATCGCCCGCAAATCGCATTATTTTCTTAATCATAACACACAACGCATTTCCGCAAACGCATTCGCATTCAACATGTAAAATTGCCCGTGACCTTGAACCCCCTGCAGGGGAAGTGAAACTCTTCGATCCGTCTTCGTTCCGGATTGTCCCGGTGCCAGCGGTGGTCGAGCTGGCTGAAGGGGACCCGAGATTGGCTCAGAGGTTAGTGGGACCAGCTATTCTCCTCTGCGGGCAAAATTATTTGGGAAGGTAATTTGGACCCGATTAAGATCCCGCCTGGTGTGGCTATTTACACGCCATACCAACATCAAAAGGTTTAGGGTGTTTATATCTGACTTTATGCGTCAGATAGAGAGTAGAGCATAGTAACAATTCAGAGGTTACTTACTTAGTACGTAAGTGATAATGAAAACAGTTCCTAAATGGAAATAAATCAATGATATGTTGGTGATAAATGTGATAATAGTTTTTGCTTTTCGAATCTCTAATAAAATAACTTGACTGAACACGTGAAAATTGCCACTGAATAGTATTTACTAGTTTAGCACTTTTCACTGAATGATTTTAAATTATGGAATCATAGAGCTTTTTTAGCATAAGTATATGCCAGTAAACTTTTAGTTAATAATGAGAGTATATCGAGTTTAATTACCTTTCGCTCCTCGATGCGTTGATAATGTATTATAAACGGGGTAAATGGGAGAGAAACGTAGAGATATGGATTCTTGTTCCAGATTTCGTGTTTCTTACCCAATTCAACACATTCAATTCTATAAAATTTCCTAACGATTTCACGTCACAATTACTAATCACAAAATTTTGTAGTAATATTTTCTTGTCTTTACTCAGAAAAAAGTGATACAAATTAAAATATTATTTGTGCAAAGTCTGCGAAGGTCTCGCTGTAAGGCAATACGTAAAACGCGTTAGGAAACCATTGAACTTCACCAAGGAGACTGTATTCAACTCTTCTTACCTTGACACTGACCTTAAGTTTGAACTCATAGAGTCGAGTGTTACGTAGCATCTTTGATGTCGAGGTACTCAGCGAACTTCAAACTGTCACATGGTACAGTCGAGAACACATTAGACTATACAGTTTTGTTGCAAAATAACGTCTATTTCTAGTTACATAAGTTGCTACAGGGCTTAGCTTGATGTGCTCGTGTCTGTACATTAGAGCTGTCTGATTGTTCTACAGTTACCGGACTGTTATCTTTATCTTTCAATTTTTTGCCTTAGTTTTCCCATTGTTCTAACTTCACGCAGAAATTATAGGTGCAGCATTAATTACACGTGAATGAGATTATCCAGCTAAAAACTAACCACAAAGAAAGAACTTGTCAATAAATCTTTTCACGTAGAGGTACTTGTAACATGCAATATAATCCTGCTAATTAATCTTTATAATTCTATTTTTATAATTAATTTACCTACTAAATCTATCACTGTATGTAATCACTTTTAGTCGCCAATTCGGTTGTCACGAGTATAAAATGTTGCAAAATTATCTAACTTAGGTAACACCAGGTGCGATTGCGGTCAAATACCTGCCTTGTCTTGCATAAAAAGAAATAAAGGTGCCCCCCTTAAATTAAAAAAATGTGTGAAAACCTTTCATCTTTTCAGCTACAGGAGTTCACTACTGAAAATAGGCCGGCCCCAATGATTTTCAGATTGGCTGGCTGGAAAAACTAGTTCTAACATAATAATAAGTAAAATTAGATAGTTTCAGCAATTACTGTTTACTTGGATAAATGTGTTTATTCTACTGAAGATCAAGTAAGGTAGGTATTATTCAACACATTGAGGAAAAATATAATATGCTAAAGAGCGACATCTACCTTTTAAGTTTGAATCTACACCTCTTTCACGACCCGTAAGAGATGTTTGGTTCAGCCGTAACCTTTATAGAACCGGTCGTCGTTGCTCTTTGGGTGGTTTGTTGTATAATGTAGTTTGAAGGAAAACATGTAGATGGCACTACAAGGATATAAACATCTTGGCTATCAAAAATGAAATCGAATAGGAGTATGGTTTCAGACCTCCGTAAACAAAATAAGAAGAAGAATGTTTTCTTAAATATTAAAAAGTAAAAAAAAGTCGTGTAATAATTACCAACAAATTCTTAATTATGGCTTTTCTGCTATTACTTCTCTTTATTTCTAACGACTAAATTAGGGAAGTGTTCTGAAAAAGCTAAGTCTGGGGTGATAGACTAGCTGTAACATAATTATTCACTATTGCCATACGTAATTTTCCATAATTTGTCTAAGCCCGGAAATGTACGCATAATTAGAATTTGATTCCAAATAGTGTCCACATACTAAAATAATAGCATAGGTTTGATTCTGACATACCTACCTCCAATAGTTAGCGCATTGGTGTTATTAGACCCGTTTGATTCATGGCCCTGATACATAACACAATATTGACATTCCTGGGAAATGTTATTGTGATTCGTTCCATTAATTTGGTATATTAATACAATGACCGATATACATTAATATCATTATTGCAATACGTACAATCAATTGACAAATATCACAAATATCATCTTGCGTTGCCTTTTTATGTATCATAAATTTTGATTTATCTTTCATTACAAATAAAATTAACAATAAAATTATTGTTGCGAATATGTACACTGAACAAAATGTTTGGTTACAGCTTACACGAAAAAGTGACTGGCGAACTAAGTGTTCACTATAACCAAACCAAGTCTAGCTCACTACATAATTATTTGTTTAATTTACACAACATTTTGTTCCTCATAACCAAAGTGTTCGGTGGTCACTTTTGTTTTGTAAGCAGTAACCAAAAATTTTTTTCAGTGTACCTATAGATATTTCAAAACTTCACCCATCACACCATAAGGACTAGGATGTGCGCCGCAATAAAAAAAATACTGAGGCATTTTATCGATTAGGCACGATAATCCCATACTTTTGTCGTCTAAATTCATCGATAAGATTTTATCACGGCGCGCATCCTAGCCCGGCATGATACGATAAGATTTAAAATAGAACAACTTTCAAAGATAGCAAATCTATCAAAGGAACATGGAACCGTTACGTTTCAATTTTAATAGTTTCATTACGGACGTCCTTGTCCAAAAGAAGACAAATCTCAGAATAACAAATCCCAGGAGCTCTCGACCGGGTTCACCTCTTATGAAGCCGATTTGTTGCCGAAAATAGTATTTCTCTTGGAACTCGCAAATTCTCAAGAAAGTCAACTTTATAATAAATATGTAATATGACAAATAATCATAAACAATAGAAAGAAAGGATAAATCAAAACACAGTGAGTACCTAAATAACTTTTTTCTTTCATGCTCTGATAAGTTAAATCTAGATTCTAGAAAGATTTCATAATTATTATATCTACACTCAAAATCAATCGTGCTACGCCACGCAAGTAAAATAAGGCTACTCTAAAGGCTGGAGTCCTAAACTGGTAAGATTAATAATTAATATTATTAATTACTATTTCTGTCAGCCCTTTTAGACAAAAAATTGCAAAAAAGTCGACTTATTTGTTTCTGGTTTCCAAATAATAACAAACCTACTTAAACTTTCTATCCCAAAAACATATTTTCAAGGGAAACGGATGTATCTTGTTTAACCCAAAATTACTCGTCCGAGGTCGCAAGCAGGGGCTAGTTTAAATATTCAAATATAAACTTTGTCGTTTTCAGTGGGTACTTTACCATTCAGCTTTTTCATAATACGACGAAAATCGGTTTCAACCTCCATCATTAAATTATAGGGTAGCGTGCCAGGGCATGAAAAAATATTTACCTATGGAAAATACCTCAGCTTGGAAAAGCGTTTTGTCACACTTCCAAAGCGCCCACAAAACGAACACAATTGAATGTTTATTGTTCGGTAACCGACACTTTGTTGGCTCCACTTCTCACGCTGTATCGGTTTTTGATTGTGTTTCCTTACGATATAATGTAAGAATTTGCCTGCGAATAAGTTTTGATATTGCAGTGCGTATAGATAGATTTTTCACGAGCGTTCGCTAACATCAGACTTATTTGTCATGTCACTACACAAGTAGATTTTGACTCTTAATCCTCTTTATCTCAGATAGCATGTCTATCCACGGATATCGAACTGCAAACGGCAGAGTTGTCGTATGTCGTATTATGGGATGCACAGACTAAGAGAGGGGTCAAAGGAGCGGAAAACGTTTGAGATGACATGAGCTATGTTCGTCTGGCGAGCGTATGTTAACCAACGATCGGCACTTATTAACCGAACGATTTTGGAACACATGGGCAATTAAAAGTCGGCCCGAAATACTTTTAGGTAGAGTTCGTCTCGGTGATCACTGAAGCGAACAGGCGAATGTTCTAAGGCTCTTTTAGGACAACATTTATAGTTGAACGTACCCCACACAGTTACAGTTATTGTAACTTAATAACATTTTAGCCATGAACCCTTATTTCTTATGAATTTTATTTATGTAGAGCAAAGAACGCGTATTAATATGATATCTCTCCCCAGCAAGATAATTAAACTTGTACCCAGTATGTAGGCGTATATGAAGAAGGTAATCAACATAATAAAAGCATGTCTTTCATCTCAGGTACTTTAATTGCTATCAATTTAATAACCACATGATTGTTCTCAGGCATTTAGAAGCCTCAAAGTGAAATATCACCGACATTGTTTTGCATAATTTGAAGGAGGTTGCCATCTTTGATCATGCTCATCAACTTTGATGTTCTTTGGCTTACAAAAACCAACTCTTAAAATTTTGCAAAGGAATAATAGCGTATAACGGAATACATAATTCATTTCTCTTTAACGGCGATAAATTAATGGGAACTGTGGAGCAGGTAATTAATTAAATACAACAACAGACTTTTATGAATATTTTTGTCTTCCTGTTTTTTTCTAAACGTTCTAAAATTAGAATTAAAATATTCATAAACATACTCGTATCATTTAAATAAGCCCTGAAGTGGTCATTTGTAATATTGATCACTTATTGCCTTTTGTGTGACTAAATAATGAATAGGTACATTAACGCATTCAGTCCAAACACTGTTACCCAAACTTCATAACTGGCTTCATTTTGGAGCCGAAGCCCATCGGCACGTTAATGGTTTTTAAACAAATGACAGTTAACTTTAGCCCGTTCATCACCCGCCCGATTAAAGTTTAATTTCCCGAAACTCTTTAATTAAAACCTGAATATATTAACCATCCCTTTGTTTCTTTCGTGTGCAGTGATGTTGTCGGTTTCGATAAGTGTAATTTCGATAAACGTTTTTGGAGACTAGAACATTGTAATTTTCTAAAGGGTATCGCTTAATGGATGCGCGTTGCGATGCTGCATTGCTCAAAAGACAAAGTCAATCAATGCCATTGATTTTGTTTGTACCTAATTCTATTAGCTAGGAAAAAAGAATCTCTCCATCTTTTTTTTTTTAACTTCTCACATTTTATTAATTTAATTCGTCCTCAATTGACTACTCTTTATTGTAGCATATTAAATCCCAGGTCTATCCTACGAGTAGAATTCAGTCCATTTATCATTTAAAAAGTGCAAAAGTGAATATAAAATTCCGTAGTTAAACTAGTGCAAAATAATTAAACACGAAATTCACAGTGAAATGGTAGAAAGTACAAACAATAATAAAAATAAACTTAAAGCTTTCTTCAGTAATAGAGACTAGTCCGCAGTGAAAATTAACAGTCCTTTGCCACGCGTACTGAACTACAAATTACAAGTTGTTTTTAAATCACTTTAACATACATTACGAAGATTATTTATGAACTTAAAATGTTAAGAAACAAGTTCATGCTTTGGTGCAGTAAGTAAGCATGTGACCGAAGGTTAATGTTACAAACTCAGTAGTTTGTATTTCTTTAATGATTTGTAATTAAAAAGGAAAATACTTTGGGTAGTAAATTAATAAAACTCTGACTTTTGAAGTTAATCTTATTTTGACACTGCGAACTAAAGTACCTACACGATGCGATGCGCCGCAGCACCACAAAGATTTTGCCGTATCGCACGACGCGGCGCCGCCGCAGCGCTCGTGTGACCTCCACAGATATTTCTATGTAAGAGACGCAGCGACACCGCTACGGCGTCGCATCGCCGCCGCAACGCATCGTGTACTTTGACTCTTTTCTCCAGCCAAGTATGTACCAGTGAAATGAGATACAATTCACTACCAGCAATTGTTTGGTGATGCACTAATGAGTCGCTGGGGGACCAAGCTAATCGTTTATTAAGTTTTGTTTACAATCATTACTATGTGCTTGTAATCTTATTATCTGACGGCTGGTTTGCAAATTGTAATAGATTGCATAATAACATAATATCAGCTGTGGTGATAAGTTCGAATTCGCATAGGAGTGAATTTTGAACTTTTAAATCCAAATTCTGTAATGTAAATATGGAAATACATATTACGAATTAACACACCATGCAATCAACGATATAAAAGAGCAAATCAGGACAAAGAAAATCACATAACAATAAGCCTGGCAATTAATTAAATTATGTATTTGTCTCTAATTTGCCAGCAATTTGTTACTGGTGACGGCAAAATGCTTTATTTAAAATTGTATGATTGCTACGCGACCAACAAAGCGTAATAATTTAATTGACAAAAAATCATTGGGATCTACTATGCTGCAATTCTGGTTTGCTCTATAGCCAGTACAATCAGTGTATTTGATCGAACGGTATTTGTGATAACTGCGTTTTATTTATTCAAATTATTTTCACAATATAAATGTAAAACTCTCTTTGTTTACGTTTCCGGATTGGCAACGGTGATAACTTAAATACAGCTATGTTTCAGCATGAAAATAACGGAGTCATCGAATAAAACTACTTTAAATGTTTATTATTATTTAATCTATAAGGTTTTCATGCGTTTATTGTTAAGTCACAAGCCATACTACTTATTGATATACTTAATTCAATATTCTTTAACATTTTCCCTTCTTTTTATTTCAAATATTCTTCTGAAAGAAAATCTTATTGGTGGTTTCAGCAAACTTACTCATTGCACACAGAAGTTAACAAGCATTCCCATAATGACTCATAGCTTAGAACAAACTCGTATCATCGAATTTTATTCCCAGTCGATTATTGTCTACGAAATCCTGGGGGAGTCCGAAAAATTCGCCGGTCAAAGTGTAACACATTGGGCAAATGTTTGACGAAGATCAAAGAATCAAGTGTTACGATCTGATATCGATGTTAATAAGTCAATAAAACGTCGCCAGAGTGGAAGCAATCTCTTTTTATGAGTCCCGAGACGATAACTGCTCCAACTCAGCCTTAGGACTGTACCTATATCGTATTAACAGACGTAGTTATGAAGACGGCCCGAACACTGTTCAATTGAATGCTTTTATTTTTTGGCCTTCCTGAATGGTACAAAGTGATCCAATATTGAAATGATATTTTGAGGGCATTAATGGAATTCTAACGATGTTGCAAGAACTACTTACGGTTAAAGTCAGATTAAAGATATTGGCTATTAAAATATGTAGTAGATCTGAGTACCTACGCGTATAACATTTAAATACCTTCTGGTTAATTCTGAATCAATTTGTATAAACATCAAGGCGAATGCTTCTGATAAATTGTACAATTAATACAGTTTCAAGAGATTACTTCAGCCCAGTCTGAATTTTGATTTATAGCCTTAACATTTAACAAGACAAAAGTTCGGTATCTCCAAAATAAACGGAACAATAACAAAAGTTGCCGAGCAAAGACGCCTTTTCAATTGACATTTTCAAATACCAACCGTTATTTTAATAATAACCGTGAATACATTAAAAACAACCAATATTTTTGATAAAAAGATGAAATTTTACCTTTTCACGTGCTGATTGTATTGGTTTGGCAAAATATCACTAAGTACCAGTCTAATAAAAATCTTTTAACTTTAATAAAATGATTATGAAATTATGTTCTTGTGCTGGTTGAAATAGCTTAAATAATTAAGTATTAAATAATGGAATTTAATTATTATAGAGTTTATAGAGTTGTAAGTTCGGATCCATTCAGACTGAATTTTGTTCCAAACTATGTTACATAACTTTTTACATTGTGTGTTGTTCCCCAGTTTAATGTAATCATTTTAGGCTTTAATTATTTGAAGAGTTTTAAATTGGCTGGACTAATTGAGGCATATCAGACACCAAAGTAAATCATAAAATTATTAAGACACTAGTGTGACCTTAGTTGTTATAACTCGAACATATATGTTTTTAATTACTAACTAAGCTATAGCCAACAGCTACAATAAGCGACAGCGCACACTGGGCGACAGACGAGGTGATTAGACGCTGCGACTTGTCGCCTAGTGTGCGCTGTCGCTAATGCTGGTAGAGCACGCACTACACTGCTAAACCTAACTATTACAGTAATGAAAACACAAACACACATGATGTTACGAGTAGCCCCAAAATTACAAGGCAAGTTTACAGTAAGCATGAAAGTCATGAAATCTGGGGGCTAAAAATAATTAGGTACTTCGGCAAGCGTGAATGACTATTGTGCACGCGAGCATTTCTTATTATTTTGTAGTTAGAGACGTAATTAAACGTGAATTATACCGAAATTATTATTCTATTACTGATACGGTACGAAGTTTTTGTTAACCCATATTTATGGCACATGTAAGTTCGATTAATGTGTATCATTAGCTCAAATCAAATAAGCATGTATTTATTTAGTACTTACTTCAATATTGCGTTCGTGCGTTAAGTAGCTTTTGGCAAGATTTTAATGTGATATTTGAAAAGATGACATAATTTTATGATAAGTTGTCAGTTGGCGCCAACTGTCTTTAACTTAAACTCGACATTTTACGACTACATTCTCAAAAATCTAATCCTACAATCGCTAAATGGCATTTGGCTAAGACTACTGGTAGTTAAAGGGAAAAGATGTAATAAATATTAATACTTTTGCTGTATAGCTGAAACCTTACTTCATTCAGGCCGAAACTTTGTACCTTTGCGGTTCACCAATACGCATAAGTTTGTAAGATGGCATAATTGAAATATCCTTTGAATGTGTTGAGTAGCAAACGAGCAACTCTTTGTGCAAGTTGGGCCATCAGTCCGCGGGCAAAGTTCGCAACTTGGCCCAACAACAGGAGTGTATGATAGGGCAATTTGCCAGCCTCGCCGCGTAAAGAGCTTCATAATTTATAATGTAATTGTAAATTATTATAGACAAATCCTAGCCCAGTATTTAGTCGATGAGACATAAATCATTTGAATTTAAAAAATGCTCTTTACTTATTATGTAAGCCAAGTTTAAATAAAATAAGTAGGCTTACTTACCACTAATTATGATGATGCCAACTTTTGCTGTGTATTTATGGACATACTTACCAGTAGTTGGTCAAATTTAAACTCATAATTGTCACTCTCAACACAATCTACAATTTTTGTTTTATTTCTTCCGTGTAATTCTTCAATATTTATAATTCATAGCCTTCTTGTAAAGCAAAGAGTTTATTATTACTTCTTGTTTACCTGCTATAACATTATCTCCTAAACCATAAACATCACCTCTCACTATCTAGTTGCGGAAAGCAATTACGCGAAAATGATCTGTATTATCATAACATTAAAATACTGTCCAATAAAACGGAGTGCTATGTACTTTTGGTTTTTACGAGTTTTATACAATTTTAAGGGCAGGTCGTTAAGGCGATTACATGGCCGAACGACCTTGAGCATTAGAGCGAGACAACGCGCCTCACGCCGCGCGCCCGCGCTTCTGCCCGATACCAAAGTGCGCTCAGAATACAGATGCGAAGCGCTGCCAATTCTAACATAACTGCCTACGGGAATGTTAACTCGATTTTAATTTACGCAGATCGAAAAAAATTGCGATGAATGATTATATTTCAATTAGACATCATTATACTTTAATTAGTACCATAACTATGAAAAATAAACAGTTATTTCCTACTGTAAAGTTTGCAAAAAGGGACATACCTGAGCAGTTTGAAAGTTAGGCTGACGATATTCGTGTGTCTAAGTGAGCTTCTAAACAGTTTTTAAGTGTGTGTACGAGTACCTACNCTGTTAGTTGTGAGGGTAACATCGTAAAATTATTTATTTATACGACCCAATTTCGTCGGTATAGTGGTCGACAAAGTATTTTCGGGTCTTATCGAGACCGAATCAAGGGTCAACGCTTCAGCGCACACTTGCTTTCTAATGGCGTTATACAATATGGTGACAGCTTTATACGAATTTAAACTGCATAACTGTACAATATCCAGCCACGGTCTATTTCTGACATTTCTCGCACTAAATTTCTGGACTCGAAACGGATATTAGAGGCATGATAGGTATCTAATAGCTAAACTTTGACATTAGGCTAACGAAACTGAAATAGTCAATTCTGTTACGTTCAATATGATAAATCACTAGGTATTCTATGCATAAAATTAGATTGAAGTCATAAAATTAGATAGTATAACACAGTATTTTTGTCGTTAGGAAAAGTTTATTTTAACCCAAAAAATAGAATGAATAATTTAGTGATCACTATCAGAGGAAAAGTTATAAAACATCAATACTTACAATAAAACTATGACATATTTATTCGTGCAAAATCAGTGGACGTTTTACAAATCATAACCGCCCAACGATTTTATAGGTGCAATAAATATTCATCGTAACGACCAAACAAGCATAATTTAAAATATTTTAAAGCACGAAATTATTTTATAGCCATTGTTGCATAAAACCGGTCACATAACAAGCCCTATAATGAGCCGTAACGTTCGATCGCTAACTTGGAAATGGCTAGGTAAGCTTTCGTGTAACAATATTTCTCCCGTATTTGTATTTTCATACTTAAACACCCTTGCATGAAACCAATTTAATATGAATAAATTAAAATTTGCTGATTATCAGTAAAGTAGAGGTATTTATGTGCGGCAAACAACAGTCTTACAAATGCGATGTTTGCAATTCAGCATAGGTAAAATCTTGTATAATAATATCTGGAATTCGGATTGTTCAAACTTTGGCGAGTTTCGCTTATGCTACCATAATAAATCAATGATCTAGAGAGATGTAACAGACAATGCAGTAAGCCTAGGATGCGCGCTGTGATATGTTTTTATCGCGCCATTTTATCGATTTTACGTGATAAGCCCATACATTTGTCGTCTAAAATCATCGATAAGATTTTATCCTAGCCCGGCTGAATGTTATTTTGGCAAAACAAGCGATAATATACACTTTGCAATGCCGCGATGTAGTTAAAACCATTCGGTATGGTTTAACCCTTAAATTCAATGTCGCTAAAAGTTCGCATTAGAACCTTTCTTATATCCTTGAGATGGAGTTGAAAGCTACAAAAAAATTTGGTTAACTCGTGTTCTTACCTCTTGTATAAAGGGAACGAATAAATTAACGTAGGCATTGTAATGTAACATTCCAAGTGTACGAAATATTTTCGGAATCTTTATTTATATGATTCGCGAAGTTCAAGAGGGTATATATATTACTAAGACGCGCTCGTCGTCATGATGTATGTTTGTTCTTTAAGCAAATGAAGCAATGAATATTCATTAAAGAAAGCCTATATTAGAAACTTCCGAAGCATCGCTTTTCGCTTACCTTCACTTATGCAAACAACAGCAGCGACATGTTACATTTTAGATTAAACAGTAGGGTAGAATCCAATACCTTTAGGGAAATTCTACGACAGAACGAAAGATGAATGAAAAAGTTGTACACAAACTTTTTGTAATCTCATTTTTTTCCTTCACAAATATAGCGCAGCCAACTCGTGTTGAAGCTGCAATAGAAAAAATGCCTTTTGGCAGACTAGAAAACTAGGAATGAAAACCTGTCCAAAGTTTATTCAAAGAATTCAACTATTCAACTATTGTCTTCTTAATTATTTCAAAACTTACTGGATATTAGAGAAGTATTTTTTAACCCAAAAATGTAGATAATCAGAAACACATTACGCCGAATTGTATTATCATATCACCGATTCCTCTAAGAATGATAGGTAAAAACGTGATGATTCCCGTTCCATTAGCCGCCTGTTACGTTGCCATTCGTTCCTGGTCACGCGATGTCAGCATTATCACTGGACCCGTTGTTTTCTGTATTTTTTTGGGTTCTGCAGGCCTGAAGTATGGACGATAAGTAGGTATTATTTCAGTAGCAAATTGTCCAGTTGACAAGCTGCTTTTTTCAATACTTTCCTTAAATGCTCATTAATCAGGACATCATACTTCTTAAAAAATTAAGATCATCATTTCAGCCATAGGACGTCCACTGCTTAACATACATAGGCCTCCCCCAATGCTCTCCATGTTGATCGATTGGTAGCGGCCTGCGTCCAGCGCTTCCCTAAGGTGCAACGTACATATTGTATCATCGTCAGTCCATGATAAAAGCTCTTAAGCTGCGTGGTAGGAGTAGATTTTGTTCGGAGTGTTACTCGTAATTGAACGAGAATGAGAAGGCTTTTAGAAAAACATAGGAAGCTGAGTAGCAAACAAAAATAACAATAAGATCATCTGCATGATGGATGGCTAACATGATAATGACATCTAGGAACAAATGTATGCACCATTCGGTTTTATTTCAGAAGAACAAGGGCTTTTTTCAGTAATAAAAATGAATAAATACTGAATTTTCCATTACGGATTTGTGGAACGTGAATTAAAAGTAAATATGTCAAAGGCAATCCTTTGCTTTTTGTGTCTGACTCATGATTCTTGTTATATTTTACTTATTCAGACAATATCCTTGATTTCCACTAGATGAATTCAAATCAAGTGACTTCTAACACTCGTTGCTGAATTAAAGTTTTCAAATTAGAATTTTTCTTAATGCAAATAATTACGTCTCATATAAAAATGTGAAATGTTATAATACACAACAAAGTGTGTAGTCAATTATGATTTAGACTATGCCAAAATTAATCTTCTTTGCCAAGAATATCAGGTTTATCGTATTAGGGCATTTCATCCAAAAATTTTTGTAACTACAAACAATACCAATACTATGATAAATTAGCAGAACCTTTGTTCCTAGAACCTGCCGGGAGCTTCGCCACTTTTTTGTTTTGTTACCTAAATTGGGTATTGTGATATAGGCCCTTATGCTATGAAGTATCTGGAACACAAATTAATTTTAGAAAGGTACTACTATAGGCTGTTTCTTCTTTGAAATGTTGTTTATATGTAATGTTAAAAATGTGGTTTATAAAAGGTTAACCTTGGCTCTACCTTTGCCATTAAACACAATATTTTCTGTATGAGTGGGTGAAGACTATTTTCTCTGCTTTTATTTATACATATTAAGTAGCATTTTTGCACCAGTTTCACATGCATTAATTTGAGTTTAACGAAACAAAACCATTGGGACTCGATTTTGCTAACTTTATTGATGATTTTATTGTTAAAGTTAATTATTTTAAATAAGTATCAGAGTATTATTTCTATCTTTGTCTACTTGAGACCTAAACTAGACCTAGCTGTTGTAGAAAGAGTTGATGTACTCGTATTAACATAAGTATTTTCGACAGAAAACTTCTACGCTATGCCAGCTGAGATAAAAGTATTGCAAGTATACAGTGTGAGTCACGTTAAAGAGTACATATGAAAATAGATAAAACTAGATCTATTTTTATCGACAAAAAAGAGGTCAAATTTTTTTTTATTTTTTTTTTTATTTTTTATAGAATTTTTTTTCTTCCAATTACTTATTGTAAAGAAAACGTAATAACTTTTAAACTAAGGGGTATATCCTGATAAAATAAAAACATTAATAATGCTAAATAACAGGCGATACTGAAAAAATACATAAAATACCCAGAAAATGCCAACAAATAATAAAAAATTAGACTTTTTGAAAAAAATCTGCTAAAAAATTCGTATTTTTTTGGTTATTTGATAAATTTCTCAAAAAAATGCCCCTATAACAGGTGGTTTTTATTACTTTGTATTATTTTCAATCTTTTGTTTTTATTTGCAATCTAACTTGTTTTTATCAAAATTACAAATCTAGAGCCATTTTCATTTTCGTTGTTAACGAAGCGTTGAATGGCGCGCCCGGAGAGGCTTAGTTCAAACAATCATTGCAAACGTTGTGATAGGGATAAAGACATGCGATTTTTGGTCTTACAAAGGTAATACGATATAAAATAATACAAAGTAATAAAAACCACCAGTTATAGGGGCATTTTTTGGAAAAAATTATCAAATAACCAAAAAAACACGAATTTTTAAGCAGATTTTTTTCAAAAAGTATCATTTTTTATTATTTTTAGGCCTTTTTTGTGTATTTTATGTATTTTTTTAATATTGCCTGTTTTTTAGCATTATTACTGTTTTTATTTTATCAGGATATACCGCTGAGTTTAAAAGTTATTACGTTTTCTTTACAATAAGTAATAGGAAGAAAATAAATTCGATAAAAAATTAAAAAAAAAATCTCAAAAATTTTTTGACCTCTTTTTTGTCGATAAAAATAGGTCTAGTTTTATCTAATTTCATATGTACACTTTAACGTGACTCACACTGTATGTAAAATATTTATTCACAAACATACAAACATCTATGAAGTAGATTTGGTGGAAATATTATTTACTAGTACGTAATAAGTTATAAGCAGTTATTACGCTCAGAGCTTCTGTTTCGAGGAAATAACTCATTGTAATACAATTACCTACAGTCAGCCGCCTAGCCTGGTGGTAACCTTTCAGATTACAACTCTAGATTCTTCAGTGACTCGTTCCAGTCAGGCACAAATGTTAGTGTGACATTTCTGTGCGCTCGTTTTCAGTAACTCTTAAATCCTCTGTCAAACATTTTCGTTCAGTAAAGGAGACCGAGGAGAGTTGTGACATTGCTGATTTTTGGAAACCTATTAACTTTAATAATATAAGTTGCTTACTTTGGGGCTAGCTGGCGCTGTGTGAAATTGTCCAAAGATTTTGTTTATTATTTATTTATTTATTCACTTTTCTTTCATAATTTAAGAAAAAAATTACAATGTAAATTTTTAAAAATAAAAATGCAGGGCCCAAGCTACCGGTGGTCAGGGTCACAGGCTGAGGAACCTCCGGACAATGCGTGCCGTGCTGAGGATCACCGCCTTTTGTATCTGACCCTTGAGCCAACCATCCAGCGAGAGCTTATTTATTTTATTATTATTTATTGCCAATTTTTAGAAACCTCCAGACTTGAACCAATAAACGCACACTGCGCGCTAGTAGCTAATAAATTCAAAAAAATCAACATCGTCACAACTCTCCTCTGTTACAACTCACCTCGGTCTCCTCTACTTAAATAATTACTGCATATTATTATTCTTCAAGTTCCATTATCTAATAACGGTCATAAAACAAGTATAGACAAATTGATATGATTTATTGGAACTATTCATTCACCTTATTATTAGTAGGTAGGTAATTATTTGCAGTTACGGTTGCGTGAATTTAGATTTCTAGCAGAAATTTGTAATTATCCTGTGTATTCTAGAATTAATTAATATTTCCAGGATCTTCTCATTTGTTTAGGCTGCATAGTAAAGTAAGATTAGTTNAAGCGACTTACCTCTCCTCCCGATCTAACGAACTCCCACGACGAATGCAGACATCCCACCCAAGATTAAACAATATCCAAAATACCGCCATTTCCATTTTGAGTCGTGAATTAGTTAGTAACATAGTGGTCCAGGTGGTTCCAGATAGTACGTGGGACAAAGTTTAGAAAATTATTTAAAAAGTACATTTTATACTGACTGATTTTAAAACATATTTTATTGAATATTTATAATACTCTGTTTACGATGATAATTTTTTTTAAGAAGGTTACTATAGTAGAAAATGCAATTATTTGATGTTTATTGTAACGTAATGCTACATGGGACAGGTACAATTTGTAAGGAAAACCTTTCTGTTACCAATAATGACCACTCTGTTACTTTAAAAAAAATTAAAAATATTGAAACTTGAGTCGTTATTCCAATAATGGATGTTCGCTAATGCGATGTATTTTGTATTTAATACATAATTCGTAAAGGATTTTGACATTATTACTAACAAAAAAATAAAAAATGTTGAGGGACACGTTTACCTGCGCAAAATTTGACAATGACCCACATATCAACATTCAACAAAATTTTCTAGAAAAAATGTTGAATATTGTCATATTTTTGTTGATTGTGTAAGGCTAAACATGGACTGGAGAGCCGGCTTAAACTTATGATTTGTTGCCAAAAAATTGTGAAAAATAAATAGTACAAAAAATATGAATGAGGATCTTTTTTAAAAAAATACTTTTACTTAGATATTGTTGCTAATAACTGTAATAATTGGTATTTCAAATAATAATTTAACAGAAAATTAACAAATTGAAGCGAATATAAGCATTTATTTAAATTTAAATAGGTACAACGTACACGGTCCAAGGTACATCTGGTTTGTTGTACCTAGGACAGTTTTCCCTTTTTTTTTCTAGCAGCTAGTATGCCCAAATTTTTAAAATTATACACAATTTTATGAATGAATTATGTAGTTAATTAAATGATCTTTAAATATAACTGCACTAGATAAGTTTAACTATCACCATTATTTTTCAAAACATCAAAATTCGAAAAACTGGCCTAAGTACAACAGGTTCCCCTACGCTACGCGGTGCATAAATATGGAGGATTTAGAGGTATACAATTAATATAAATACATATGTACATATAATTTACATAATGTGGATCTTATAGGACTGAGAGATATCAAGATGAAGGGATACGTTCAAGAAAATGTTTGCGTACGTATTTGAAAACAAGCATAAATAAGTACCTAAATACTGCCAAATGTTCTACGGAAGACTGCCCCTGTCCGAAAGAAATGAGTTAGAGAGGAAACCAGTGCGGTAGAAAGGGTAGAAGAAGGACGTTGTGTTGAAAAAACGGACTTGGGCGCTGTTTGAACTGAGAAATGAATACTACGATTAAGGTAATAAGGATTCTCCTTTATAGAGGTATCGCATACATAAGGTAAAAAAAGTGTTGCGAGAATTCTGGAATTTCGCTGTAAAAGAACAGGTAGCCATTGCAGCGCAAACCGATGTGAAGTAACCTCATGACATGATATTATTTCATGATGAGTGTGTGATTAACACAGTGTGATAATTAGTTAAATAGGTGTATTAGTAGATTCTTATGTAGACAGACCGTAGATTACAATGGAATGCCAGGGTATAATGTCGGAAAAGTTCATCTAGGATCAGGAAATGATCAAAGGTGCTGCTCTGAAACTCAAATTATAGGACTTCCCAGTGATTATATTCTCGAACGTTTTACCGCTTGCGCCAGGAGGGTTATTCCTACCTTATCTACAGCACTTGCTCGAGATAAACATTCTGCTAGATGACCTGGATCTCCTACAAGCGCCGTGCTTTCGAGAAAAATCGATCGGGGGATGAAGGGATCAATAAATAAACATAAGCTTAAACAAATTAGTCCCTAGGCCTACAAGTCGCGAGGCGATAACGTAGCTAAGTAACATTTTGCCATCTGGAGAGTTTGTAATTAAAAGGATATCTTTACTTGTATATTTCTCCCAGCTATTAGTAAACTTGTAACTACTAATAAGATAAAACACCTCTAGTCAAATAGCATACATTTTATCTACCGAAAATCTAATTGCAAATTAAAGACTAACTCGGTTTTCAAGACCTTAATATCAAGTGTTTTTATTTAGAAGTGTGTCTTGGAATTAAACACTGCATAAGTTTGATCTTCTTTATTAACAATATTATTCCACTTCCCAACAATAAAAAAACTCAAAATATGTAAAAACACAAGAAATGCATTTTAATGGTCCCAGACAGGAAAACGCGCTTACTTTTAAAATTGCGTCAATTTCCTTTCGTTGTACTGTAGCGTAGGCAATCACTAATAGTAAAAGTGTCATTAAATGACATAAAAGTGTAAATTTTTATAAAAAAACTGCTCTCCAGCAGAATATAATTTTGCTTTTACTTAATTCTAGTTTTGTGCCTTTCATCTACTTTATAAAGTAGGTTAGGTATTACTTCTTAGCAAGAAGACTTTTAATAAGGGATTCCAATTTTCTGGTGTCAGCAGCGAACTTTCTGATACCGTCGGAGAGTTTATCAGTAGCCATCTGGTCTTCATTCAGGTGCCAGCGGAAATCGGCCTCAGTAAGCGAGATTTTTTCAATGTCGCTCTCAGCAGCCACTTTAGGGTCTAACACCTGAAAATATGTAATTGTTAAAATTCTGTATTTTTTTACACAATAAAATCTATTGTATAAAAGCGAAAGGTCATTGGTTGACTCACTCATCACGAAATCTCAGAAACTACAAGTGCTAGGAGTCTCAAATTTTGCATGGGGGTTCCTTTTAGAACGTAAAAACGGGGTAAAACGGGATCCACGCGTACAAAGTCGCGGGCGGCCGTTAGTTTCTTATATTTATTTGAATAGAATTGATAAAACGTATAAAGTAAAAAACTACCAACCCTCTTCAATGGTTGATCACTACTGGCAAGCTCCTGCAGAAGCTTAGGACTGATCGTAAGTAAGTCGCTGCCCGCAAGCTCCTGGATTTCGCCAGTGTTTCGGAACGACGCGCCCATCACTTGCGTCTTGTATCCGAACTTCTTGTAATAATTATAAATACGTGTAACGGACAGCACACCTGGATCTTCTTTCGCTTCATAAGTTTTTTTTGTATGTTCAACATACCTAAAAGTTATAATAACATTAAGTTTCTAGAATATTTGTTATTGAGCATGACTGTGATATAGCTTGAAATACTTGACAACAATCAGTCTAATTTTGTAACAGAATTGCACATTATCATTCATGCATTGAATGCTGTAAATTTTTCACTCATTTATTTATATTAATTCAAGGAATAAATTACAAATTGCGGACTTAATGCATCACAGCATTATCTACCAGTCAAGCTTGAGGTAATACAGGGCTAATTTGCTGTTGTTTTGCAGTAGTGTAATTGTTAATTTATTACATTACATAAGTATACAGTTTATGTACTTAGAAAGAAAAAATATTTACTAAAACAAATTATCACATACCAATCCAAGATGCGTCCAACAAATGGTGAAATGAGGGTTACATTAGCCTCTGCACAGGCAATTGCTTGGTACAATGAAAACAGCAATGTCAAGTTGCAGTGAATCCCATGCTTTTTCTCAAGTTCCCTGCAGAGAAAGAAATTTCAAATTACACATATTTAATTTTCATTGGATTTAATCTCACAAATACAATAATCTACAATTTATATTACTCACTTTGCTGCTTGGATACCTTCCCAGGTTGAAGCTAGTTTAATGAGAATCCTTTCCTTTTTCACTCCATACTCAGCAAACATATTAATTAATTTAATAGCTTTAGCAATACTGGCATCTTTATTGAAAGAGATTCTGTAAATGAAAATAATACCTAATAAAATAAATACAAATAACACATTAAAATAATTATATTAAATGCATTTAGATAATCATATTACCTTGCGTCAACTTCAACTGATACTCTTCCGGGAATAATCTTGAGTATTTCACAACCAAATAACACACTGAGCATGTCTAAAGTTTCAGCAACCTGCTCCTCTACAGTACTGCAATAATAATATGCAAAAATATAATTATGTAAAACTAACTAGCCTATTTGAGACTTCAGAATTTGAACTATAAATAAACCATAACATCTGTTTTTAGACAAGCTTGGATATTTTCATAGCTCATTAGAAGCCTTATTACATGTCTCAGACATTTAAACAGATATTACATTATTATTAAAACAATATAATTGAATACCTTCCAGTGTCCTTTCCATACTTGATGGCCTTATCAAGCAAATGCTGATATTGTTCCATACCAGCAGCAGATAATATCAGACTAGGATTGGTAGTAGCATCAGTGGGCTTGTATGCTTTCATAGCTTTAACAAAAAAAAATGAAAATCAGTCAACCTATAATTTATTTTTAAAGATTGGCCCACAAGTTCAGAGGTACATTGCAAGGTCAAGAAAGTCTTACCTAAGTAATTTCAAGTTGGTACTAAGATTTTTTTCTTATAAATGATATCAAACAGTACTTTATCTTGACCTGAAGATTTATTAGATTAGATACCTACATACCTTCAAAGTCCCCAGTGTCGGCCACCACGACCGAATATTGCTTTAAGTGATCGAGAGCGCTCATTTTGGTCCGTTTCGCTTGAGGTTCACCACTCATACTAACCAACTTCGTACAGCTGAAAGGTATTATAAATTAAAATTCCGTATGACAAACGGAGCGCGAACACAATAGTTGGGTAAGTAACTCGTCACGGCAAGTATCAAGCTCCTGAAGGTGACCTCTTGAAACGTAAGCAAACATAAAGTTACCGTCATGCCGCTATGATAACCTCTACTGTTAAAAACTTAGTACAATAATAATTGTGCCTTTTGGAAGATCGAAGGTTTTGATACATATAAATTGCTGGTGATCAGTCTTACCTGTTTCTGTTTTATAAGGTTTAATCCGGCAAATACCTAACTTTAATATGTTAGGAGAAATAGGGAAACTGTAACAACAAAAAACACTTGATAACCTTCGCTCCTTCGCTCACACACACAAATCACATGTCAATGTCATTTTATCTTGTCTGCTGTCAATGCCAAAGAAAGAACTGTCAGTGATTTTTTTTTTCATTTGCTGTCTATGTTCCTTTTGGTTTATGTGTACTATACTCTATGTCTATGGCCTTCTGTAGATCTAAAAGAACTTTTTTAACGAATCGAAAATCGATCACGATGCGATGTAAATCCATACAAAAAACGGCATTTCGGCCGTCTTTCGACATTAAAACTGTCACATTTTGCCACTTGTCTATTTCTTGTTCGCATTAATCGAGTAATTTAGTACAATCTACAAAATAACAACTAAAATAAATTAGTCGAGTAGGTTACAGCCTTGTTCGCACTATAGTCGAGTAATTTTTTCGAAACCATTATTTATTTACTTGTAAATTGTAAGGCGGGTCTCCAGCCTACCTAGGGCAAAAAACGCGCCGGAGATCCGGCTGTATTCGACTAAGGTTTTAGTGAGTAGTTTAGTACTAAAATCGAGTTTACTATATTATTCGACTAGTTCACACTAGTCGAATAATTTAGTAAACTCACAACAACTCACACACACTCACAAGGCTTTTCAACAAACGGCTATTTTGTATATTTGGAACACTTGCCTATGGAATTGATGGATTTGACAGTTTGTTTTGTTGCAAAGCAAGCACGTCCCAACACTAGTAGTTCTAGAAAATTCGGGTACGAGCGAGTGCGGCAGCCGGCGTTCGATTGCGAAGCGAATTGCGATTGATTGAGCGATTGTCTAGCAACGTGTTGTTGTCGCGTTTCGTGAGAAAATTACATTTAACAAATTCCAGAGCTGAAATTCACAAAAATTTCCCATCATCATGGCTGCTATGTCCGTGATTGGTATAGATTTTGGAAATGAATCTTGCTATGTTGCTGTAGCAAAAGCAGGTGGTATAGAGACAATAGCCAATGATTACAGCCTTCGAGGAACTCCGTAAGTATTTTTTGATAATCTCCAAGCCCTCAACCTTCGAACCCGTAAAACAACTTTAATTAAGTTAAATTCCAGATGCCAGAATTTTAGGCTAGGCATCAACTGCCCACTTTGTACTTCACTAAGACTGCATGTCATTCATCAATTTTTAGTCAAATATTCAATAATAATTATAAGTTTAATTTGAGAAAGAAACCAATATTGTTACTTATATTAACATAAATCCTTCTAGTACTGCAATAGATCTTGGTACTTTCATTACTTATTTACATTTTTATGAGTAATGAAACTAGGTTATGGTGATAATCTATCTGTATCTGTAAAGATGTGAATCTATAAAGGTTACTAGAAAAAAATTATAAACATTATTAGAAACACCTATTTTTACATTGAATAAAGCATGATGTAAATAATGGTAAATGTTGCTTGAGTGCATTCTTAGTACTATAATCTTAGATTAATAAAACCTAGATGGATAGTCTTCATACAAACACATCATCAAGAGTGAGGCAAAAATCTTATGTCATTAGTGTCAATTTTGTTGGGGAGTGTAGACAGTGAAGGCGATTTTCCCGAAAGCAGGGAAATTTTTAATACGTTTTTAATTATTTTATAATTAACAAAAACAAAACGCATCATGTACTTACTTATTTATTGAATTCAAAGTACCTACCTAATAACAATAAGATAAATCGACTTAAAAGTCTCGATTTCATAAAAAAGGAAGTGTATTTGTACGGCGAACAATTGGGAAATAAATTTTCTTGTTACTGGTATCATTCCCGTATTTAATTTTTGAAAGCCAAATTCAAGCAAAATACGCGTCGAATCGTAATACTTACTTAAATGAAATGTAACACTGGTCACTTTCTTTCGTTTTTCTGATGTCTTTAGACACCCTTTCACAGCACAAACCATCTTAATTAATTAAAAGTCGTCGGACGTGTTTACCAATTTTTCACTTTGACAGTTCATGTGACGTTTACGGGTAAGCCTTGCCGGCTCCCTAAAAACTGCCTCACCTTTCGTGCACTGACTATCTATCTAGGTTTTATTAATCTAAGACTATAATGAAAAAAGTTTCCTATAAAGGAAAAATGCAAAATTAAAGTAAGAATAGAATAATCTAATCTTTATGCCAAAAAAGTTGTGCTTTTTAAGGGTTACGCTTCAATTTTATGAAATAATAAACTTAAAAATTGTCTTATTATCAGAATTTTATGAAAAAAAAATACTAAAATACAAATTAATAACCAATTTTTGCATTTTAGGTCATGTGTTGCATTTTCACCAAAAAATCGAATATTGGGAGTTGCTGCCAAAAACCAAATGGTCACAAATATGAAAAATACTGTTTTTGGCTTTAAAAGATTATTAGGTAGAAAATTTTCAGATCCACTAGTGCAAAAAGAGTTAAAGCACTTCCCATTCAAAGTGGAGCAAAGAGCGGATGGTGGTATTGGGATTAGAGTAAACTATCTTGGAGAAGACAATGTTTTCAGTCCTGAACAAGTAAGATATCAAAATCTTATTATTTTTAGATAATTGTGTAAGTATCTAAAGTAGTTTGTGTTTATTGCTAACAATGGTGTCTCTGTCTTTCAGATTACTGCAATGCTGTTTACAAAGCTGAAAGATACTGCAACCACAGCTCTGCAGACTCAGATCAATGACTGTGTCATATCAGTGCCCAGTTACTTCACAAATGCAGAAAGAAATGCTCTTTTAAATGCTGCTTCTATTGCTGGTAAAACTTTATATTAGATTCAAACCTTAATTTAGTTCAGATTTCAACACTAAAATGAACATAAACTTAAATTTTAATGTTTCAGGTGTCCATGAACCTTAACCTTGATTCACTTACAAAAGATCAATAGTTCAATAGAAATAAGCTTCTCATTGTTAACTTTACATATTCACTATCAATGTAGTTTACTTCAGCTCACTTTATGCTATGATGGAATGATATTTGACTGATATTTTTATTTTCTTTCAGGATTAAATGTATTGCGTTTAATGAATGAAACTACTGCCACTGCTTTAACATACGGCATTTATAAACAGGATTTACCTGCTCTTGAAGAAAAGCCCCGAAATGTTGTATTTGTAGATTTTGGGCATAGCTCACTGCAGGTAAAAAGTTATTATTTTAATTACTCTATCAAAAAATACTGTATCTTAGGCATTGTACTGAATCTTGACTCTTATTTTAGGTAGCTGCATGTGCTTTCAATAAAGGGAAATTGCGGGTGTTGGCCACTGCGACAGATTCACAATGTGGAGGCAGAGATATAGACAGTGCTCTTGCTGAATACTTCTGCCAAGATTTTGTGTCCAGATACAAGTTGGATCCTAAGAAAAACCAGAGGTAAGACTTATATGATTTCTATTTTATGGTGACACATTAATCCTCATTGTCTCTAGAGCAGAGTTTCCCAAACTATGGGTGCAATACTGGGTCGCAAGCGAACATTGATTGGGCCCTGCCTGTAGAACGACACACCACCGAACGGCAGTGGGCGAAATTTCCTATACTAGGTGGGTCCCGAGTTTGGGAACTTGTATTAGATGAGTCGTAGCCCAGACAACTTTAAGAACCACTGTTTTAGAGAAACTTAATGCAAAAGAAGGAAAAAGAAACAAATATTCCAGAAATAGAATTTCTGAATGACAGTGTCCTGTCATTTGACACTTTGAAGTTCAAAGTTACCCAAGATGACTATTCATGATAAAATTAACCAAGGAATTGTTTTCAGGGCCTACCTGCGCCTGCTGCAAGAGGTGGAGAAGTTGAAGAAGCAGATGTCTGCGAACAGCACGCGCCTGCCGCTCAACATCGAGTGCTTCATGGAGGAGCGCGACGTGTCCGGCGACATGCAGCGCTCGCAGATGGAGCAAATCTGTGCCGACACCTTCACCAAGGTGGAGAGGACTTTGCGGGCGATACTCCACAATGCTAGTAAGTTTGCTATTTGGAATTAACATGTTGTTGATTGGAGTCTACATAGAGTTACGAATAGTTTAAACTGCAGTGGTTCCCAAACTTATTTAGTCTACTGCCCACTTTGAGAATAAATTATTTTTAGCGCCCCCCATTTTTGTAGTCAAGAGTCGAGCTCAGTCGATGTCTAAGAGTCCTCCTAGAAGATGACACCTCCCAAGCCTTTACACAACGTCCCGATTTTTTTCTGGGTCTCATACCGCCCCTCTTTAAGCCTGCAGCGCCCACAAGGGGGCGTTATCGCCCACTTTGGGAAAGACTAGTTTAGAGGCTTCACACACTGGTGTCTTTCGAGCCAGCGCAACTTTGACGCGGCGCTGACTTAGGCCTCGTTCAGACACTAGTAAACGCGCGGTTCGTGTGGTAAATTCTCGTACATTTAGCATCAATCCGTAACTACACGGCTATCACCTCAGTGCCGCGACTATGAGAACCGCCCAGAAAACGCGCGGTTATCGCGCATATCTGAACAAGGCCTTAGTGTCGTCGCGACGCAACTAGTGAACGCCGAATTTACGCAGTGCTGACGTCGCGTCCTTTCCTTATATGCAGCCAAAAATATGCTCATTGTAATAGGTAGTTATTTCCATCTGTAACAATTACAATGCAATCCTATTTCAGAGCTCCGACCTGAGGATATTTACTCCGTGGAGATAGTTGGTGGATCTACTAGAATTCCTGCTGTGAAAGGATTGATTGAGCAAGTTTTTGGAAAGCAAGCTTCTACTACTTTGAACCAGGTATGATGATAAAAAAATAAGATTATTTGTGTAATTTACATGTTCAAAGCATTGCATTGTATGCATTACTCCTTTTCTTTAATTTATTTCAACATTTAACAGTCACGGTCGCAAATTAGGTGCAATAGTTATTTCTTCTGACTTTGGCTACAGCTTTTTATTCAGATTTCAATGTTTATGATGAAGTAGTTAACAGGATAATTCTTAAAAGACGAGTATTATGCGAACATTTTATTCAGGCCTCCCCAAGCCATGTGATGCTTATAGGCCAATCCTCTATTTACCGTTTTAGCTCTTAAGTTTACGGAAATCATTGGGGGAGGCCTATGTTCAGCAGTGGCCGTTCTGTGGCTGAAATGATGATAATAAATCAGACAGTCATTCTCCTGATGAATGATGATTACGGCATAAGTAGTACCAGGCCTGTTCATCTCCGCGAGTTTGCAACGAAAACAAAACACGCGCGACTACCCCTCCTGAGATACTTATTCGACAGGACAATCACGAACGAGTATTGACGCACGCACGTGTATTCTTCACCCATTTGCATTGTAAAGACAATAAACTATATGTAAAAACGGCGGTGTAATTAATACTGTGCAGTATTTTTTAACTGCCTGAATAATAATAGAAACACAAAATATAATTCATGCTTAATCATGTATTTCCTCCGTCATTTTCCGCAGTTTGGCACCTCACGTCACACATCATTTTACCGAAGTCAGCCCTATCGCTTCGGCGCAGTACCGATCACTGACGTTTGTCAACAAAATGGTGCTCGACTCTTAAGACAAGCTAAATTACACCATATTGTTAACGACATTAAGCATACATTTTTTTAAATACCTTCGCGAAGAAAATCTTCTGTACGTAGTACCACAGAATAATAATAAGTACTACGTACAGAAGTTTACCTCTCAGTGTCTTAAGGCAACTTAAAAAAGTACATTCTGTGTTTTTATTATTATTTAGACAGTTAAATACTGCACAGTATTTAGTGCACCATTTTCTTTATTTTCTTCCATCATACACAAGAATACGCGTGCGTGAGTCAATGTTCGCTCGTATGTGAGGCCTTGTCGAATGGTATGCTGTAGGTGGGCCATCGTGCGTGTTATGTTTTCGATGTAAACTCGCGGAGATGAACAGGCCTGGTAGTACTTATTATTATTCTGTGGTAGTACTATGTCCGGTCGCGTTGCAGGACGAGTCGGTGTCGCGGGGCTGCGCGCTGCAGTGCGCCATGCTGAGCCCGGCGGTGCGCGTGCGCGAGTTCAGCGTGACGGACGCGCAGCCCTACGCCGTGCGCCTGGCCTGGGACGCCGCGCGCGGCGAGGACGGCGACATGGAGGTACAATATCATCATACTACAGCATTGGTCCCCAGAGCAAAGACCTTTAAAAGGGGGGCGCGGGCCATTTGTGTACTTAGTAAAAAAAACCTGCGACCGCTGAGAAAATGCATTCCAGACTGCTCGATACGACCAATATAATAATCTTGACTGGAGGCGGGGGGCGCGTCTCAAATAAGTTTGGGACTACAGTCTTAGCCATTCACATACAGATGGCTCATTTGGTAATCGGCGCCGGTCGCTGATTCGGTTGCCGTTCATACTTCAATACTGCTACATTTGCAGGTAAATTTAACAAGTCAATCACATGTCGCGTGGTATCACCGCCGATTCTATTATTGGAAACCGGCGTCGGCAGCGGAGACACTCCCTAATTATTATTATTAGTAATTTGCAAAATATACAACAACGAAAAATTAATGCTTTATATTTTTTTTTCCTTTTCTAGGTGTTCCCTGCTTTCCATGCAGCACCATTTTCGAAGATGCTTACATTCTACAGAAAAGAACCCTTCACTGTTAGCGCCTATTATTCCGATCAAGTACCATACCCGGATACATTTATTGGTAAGTCTTATTAATTACTGCTAACATGATCACCTGTAGTTATCAAAGTCATATCTCATCCATCACATACACTTAAATATAATAATATGTAACATTGTTCATAACAGGTCAGTGGCACATAAAGGATGTGCAACCGACAGCAGAAGGAGAGTCTCAGAAGGTGAAGCTCAAAGTCCGCGTGAACATTCACGGAATCATTACGGTCGCTTCCGCGTCTCTCGTTGAAAAGAAACAAGACGCCGCCCAAAACGACAATGTCGAAATGGAGAACTCCAATGAGAACGTAACTAGTAGCCAGGAGGCGCCCATGGAGACCAACGGCAGCCAAGAGCAACCTCAAAACGGGCCCGATAACCAAGAGGTGAGAGAGGACGAAATGAAGGGCGAGCCGCAACAAAAACAGTCGTGGACACAGAGAGTAGGCCAGTGGTTCAGCGGGGTATGTGTCGGTAGCGCGTGTGTCGAGTGACCTCGTGATGTCTGCTGCCACAACCAGTTGCTACTTACATATTTGAATCTCACGATACTTTACTTGTTCTCTAGCGTTGCTTTCGAAACCCGCGGCAGCAGATATCACACTTCCATGTTCCCCATCCTCATTTCTTGAGGTCCCATTTGCACATTTTGTTTTCTTGAGACTTTTCTCGCCTTCAACAGTCTGTTTACTCGCTTTTTGAACCAATTTTCGTTTATAGTTCTTGTCTCTGTGTCCACGCATGTTTTGTTAATCCTGCAGTAATTGGTTTTTTTATGATTGGACAAGCAAACCAGTTTGGAGGATGTAGTTTCTGTAATGACAAACATTAAAGAAACTTGCATGTGGTGTCTCATGTAGGTGCAAATGGGTCACCGCAGTGCTTGGAAATGAAGAGTGCCTTTTATGCTAAGATAAATTACTTTTATTATTATACATATTTTCCAAGCTATCGCGGTGGTGGGGAAATCGGTGACCATTTGAGATGTGAACTGTTCTCTTTTATTTTCAGGATAATGCCGATGACAAAAAGGATAAGTCCAAAGATAAGTCCAAAAAGGTTATAGTTAAAACTGTGGAATTGCCGATAGAGGCCCGCACTCATGGATATTCCCAGCAGGAGCTGAACAGCTATATGGAGCAAGAGGTATCTATTACTATTTAGTTTTGAGAAGTATTACAAACCAAAACAATGGAATATTGACGTCATAGAGATCTAGAGAGATGCCAACTAATGCGCTGAGTTCGAAACCCAGTGTCACATTAGAAATTCATACACAAAGTAATCAAAATAAAAACAACACGTCGCGCAGAATATGTGTCATGCACTCATGCATTGAGTGCAACTATTCGTTCGCATACCAGGTTGCAAGTAATGTACGTACGTACAGCACCACTATAGTTCCAAAATACTGAACTGTCCTATCGATGACATTGACAGCGGGGCGCCACCGTCAATACCGAATCGCTGGTTCCGATTTTTGCCATGTTGGAAACCATAAAGTTGAACGATGGTAGCGCCCCCCTGTCATTGAGTTTGGCGGGACAGTTCAGCGTGGGTCATCTATACATACGCAGTGACGTCCGATTGAATATATTCTGTCAGTTTGAATGTGCTCACTGTCCACTGCGGTATCAGTACTCGACGTTTGAATAATCTTTAGTACTATGCAAGCAATGTAAACTGTTTACACATATAACGTCGCTGCTGTCGCGAGCAATGTGTTCTGTTTTTGGGCATATTGCTGCGACACTGGCCCCGCCCCCTTGTCACATCTCCCTTTAGTTTCTGTGACACGTGATTGACGTCGTTAACCTTAATGATATGTTTTAGGGTAAAATGCAAGCTCAGGACAGACAGGAGAAGGAGCGTGCGGACGCGCGCAACGCGCTGGAAGAGTACGTGTACGAGCTACGCGGCAAGCTGTCTGAGGGCGAGACGCTGCACGACTTCGTGGCCGACGAGCAGCGCGGCAAGCTGGTCGGCCAGCTCGACGCGCTGGAGCAGTGGCTCTACGACGAGGGCGAGGACCAGAACAGACAGGTACAGTCGATGCGAACATAATGGCGGCTCGGATATTAGGCCCCTCGCCCACGGCGACTTTTTGTAGTGATGCAAACGCGATACTGTCGCGCTTCTGTTGCGATGCAAACACGATTCAGTAAGCGCACAAAATTAATCTGACACGGTCACGCGTTGGCATCGATACAATCGCGATGCTGTAGCGTGTTAGTAGCGCGTTGCAAATGCTACTAACGTTCGGTAGTAACTCGTATACGAAACGCGCGACAGTATCAGTATCTATAAAAAGTCGCCGTGGGCGAGGGGCCTTTGCTGTGAGGACAGGTTCAACCGCTTTCTTCGCCCCGCTAATACCTAATATTGTGCTGCGCAGTGACTCGTGCGATGTTCCGAGCCGCCATAAAGTTTATCTGACTTACGTGTGATCGCGTAGTAAGTTGAAGATTGTATGCCGTTCTCTTGTTGTCAATGTGAATAGTGAAAATCCCAATCCTATTAGATCATGACGTCACACCGTAATGATTTTGGTTATAGTTGCAATTCACGAAGGCGAGTGAGCTTTACATTATGTGTAAATGTGAATACCAATGGATAGCATTGTATTTTTTTAGGTATACAGCGACAAGCTGACCGAGCTTCGGACTGAAGGCGAGCCGATAAAACAGAGGCGCCTCGAATTCGAACTACGGCCAGGCGCGTTAGACGACCTAGCTCTCGCTGTTCAACTAGCTAATAAAGCCGTTGACCTTTACAAGTAAGTAAAAGAATGAGATCAAAGTCGTAATATTAATTTACTTCGTAATAAATAAACAAATGCGCATCTAAGTTTCGGTAGCATGTGCGCGGTCGCTTCAAGGAAGGTATAAAGACCATTATTCTACTACGCAGGTCGGGCGACGCGAAGTACGCGCACTTGGCCGAGGCCGACATCCAGAAGGTGGCGGAGGCGTCCAAGAACGCGCTCAACTGGCTCGAGAGCGCGCGCCAGGCGCTCGCGCACGCGCCGCGCCACCAGCCGCCGCCGCACACCACGCACCAGATCCGCCAGGAGCGCCAGGTAAGCAATCTAGTTCTATAGTATTAAAGGCGGTCGATCTATTCTCATAAATAAAACACTGGATACTCAACTTTCACATTATATTGCCTTATTTTAGATACAATTAATCACTTAGCACAAAAGCGCGCGGAGTCGTCTCCGCGCGTCCCTCTATTCTGACGTTTGATTCTCGTGTGACATTGACGTATTGTCAATGTCACTATGACAGCAACTCATTGGCCACAACTCTATCGTTATTTTAACGTTTCAGATTTTTCATAATTAACAATAGGGATTTAGGGATGCTCCGAAAGTTCCGAAACGCTGTTTAAGTAGTCACTGTCTCATGCTGGCATCTCGCTTTGCGTGAAAGGAATAGCAACATTCGAAACTTCGGATGACGTTGTACGGCGGTTTTCTTTCCTTTTTTGCAAAATCACAGCTCAAATAAAATTTTACTTAAACTTTTCCTCCTACGCTGTGTATCGCTGATGAAATACGCGTATGATGCAATAGTATATTTAAATTAAGCCTTAGTCATCATCCAGTTTTATAACCATTTGGCAAAGTCACTTTTTTATACACACTGTCCCGAAGATTAATTTTTGACTCGCATCTTGAAGATTGGATCAGTTGTAGGAATTCCATTCTTACTCGACTTTTAATTTCAGAATCTTGAGAACACCGTGAACCCTATCCTAAACAAGCCGAAGCCGAAGGAGAAGACGCCGCCGCCCAGCAACCCCACGGCGGGCGACGGGCAGCCCGGCGCCGCGCCGTCGGAGCCGCCGGCGCCCGAGCACATGGACGTGGAGTGATCCGCACATATGAGACTAAATAATTAATAACTACACCACTAGCGTCAACTCTCATGCTCGTTTTGCACATCACTCGATACGGTACCCCCTTGCGGCCGATAGAACAATGTTTGTTAGCGCGACACGCCGTTGTCCCATATTGTTTGTGGTTCACACGAAACGTTGCCCCACTTGCACTATTCTGTAATTGATTTCATCTGTTTTATTGTTATTTAGTCTTGATGTGAAATGTCTGCTCGTTTTTGAGCACTGTTAAAATATAGATAATATTTATTTTTAATTCAGATGACAGTATGGCCGGTCATATTTCGTGTGTTACAGCCTTACTTTCTTTTTATTTCCAGCTGAAATAACTTGATTATTTATAGGAATAAATATTAGTCGCGCATTTCTTATTTTGACGTAACCCAGACTAGTATTAATTTAACACAATATTATGTATGTAACGTGTTCATATTTTGTTAAAATTTATAAATGTATATATGCTTAGTGCATTTTACTGCAATACGCAGGTTCCCTGAAATGTGATAAATCAATTGAATTTAGTCACTGGATTATTAGCAAATTAATTACTACTCCAGGGCGTTGTTAAACCGTAAATTTGTCTCTTGATTTACATATTATATCGAACTTCGAGAAAACATTGCGTAACTTAACGAGGTACCTAAGCTACGCAATTTGAAAAATAAATTCATTAAATACTTGTCTGCATTTAAATATTTTCTGCAAAATTGTGTACTCAATGTTCTGCATTTTATCTTTAGCTGCTATTTATGATCTAAATGCTATTTTCCTGGGAATTTATTCTCATTTCATGTTTTATTCGTGCTTAAAACTAAGATTTCTTTAAGATGTTGTATTCGATCCAAACATCAAACTACCGACTTCCCTCCTTAACCGTGGTAAAAACCCTAGTATGTGCGTATACTGTTGTTTCGAAGTTCTACTGCCCACGAAATCGTTAAAAATAGTGCCATGTATTCCCGGCAATTTTTGAATAAATTATGATTTAACTTCCCTGATTATTGTTGCAATATTAATTCATTTTCACTTATTTACTTCATAATTACCAATTTTTTTTATCAAACAGTTACATTATGAACTGATAGATCTTATTGGCTTCGCAAGTGCACAGTATTGGAAATTGGTGTGTGATTGATTTATAGAATATTAACAATACAATTTATATGAATTACATTATTAGAATCGTAAAATCTTCAATAACGTGTAATCTCAGCTATTTCTGTTCTGTGGCGCGGGCTTTACAAGAACAAGGATTCCACTTCTGGCGTGAATTTATTTTCAGATTCCATTAAATTTATTCTAATCATTGTACTAGGTTTATTTGGCCTATTTTTGTACATTTACAAATAAAATGGTTCGACCATTTTAATAATATGTTACTTGCGCATTTTTAATGTTAAAAGCTTAGTAAATGAATGATTTAACAATGCATTTCGTTTTTCATTTTTATTTATTAGGTCCGGTTTCCACCAAAGCGGAGAGGAGAGAAGGAGATGCTCTCGGCCGCCCGACCTCTCCTCTGCGCTTTCCCACTCAATACATTTTGAAAGAAGCTGAGCAGAGAGAGAAATGTGGAATGTAATGAAATCTTGATTGGTGTTGAGGCGAACCTATTACCTCTCAATGTGAGTGTGTGTTCACATTCAAACTACATTTATTGAATACACAAGCCTTGCTAAATATTAACGAATGTGTGCAAGCGAGACAGAAAGCGCTTGTAGTCTGTCGGACTACCGATATTGTGTTGGTTACCATTACCTACCTCAACTCTTGTTGCGCGACCAATACTCTCGAGCAGTCAGCTAGTGGCAACATAGAGAACCTCCTCCCTCCTCCTTTTTTTGAAGTAGGTTAATAAAAAATTGCTTATAAGGGCCGCGCACACGGGTGATTTATGTCGCCTGTGTTACCCAAGTCGGTGCACGCTATTATAGCGTCTCTCTCTTCTGTGGACGCTTCTCCGCGACGCACGTGACAGTGAAAGAAAGTTTTTTGTCACCAGCAGTTTTTTGTTTTATTCTCATTGTTGTCTGTTGTTGTCAATTGAATTAACTAATAAATTGATTTTGTAGAATACTAAAAATGGGCAAACATTTTGGTGAACTTGCTACAATTCGTGGCATAATCGCCTACAAAATATCTCCTCATGAACAGAAACCGTTTGCTGGAGCCTTTTCTTACGGAATTCCAAATTGTTTTCGAAGATTTCGAGAATGTGTTTTTGTCGTAGTCCCGCGTAAGTTTAATGGGATTTTTAATTCTGAAATCTAGGTTCAGACGGCTGTGCTGCCCCCCAACCTACTCTTAGAGCGATTTTGTTCTCTTGAGGAAGTTTCAGTTAAAATATGTTAAAACATTGCATATACGAAGATCGCCAGACCAAAATCGTATCACGCAGTTATGGACTGGCTGTTTAAAGCTAAGCGTCCACATGTCCGTATCGTACGCATCGGACGTATCGCACGCAACGGATCATAGAATTATTTATATAGAAACTCATATTACCGTCCGCATCGTACGCATCGCACATCGACAACAATCGACAATGCCGACACCTATGCTCCGAGAGGCAACTTGCGATGCCTGCCGATGACGTCATACGTAATGCCGATCAGTGGACGCAGTCCGGCGCTCGCTTTGCATTGTTCTTCATCGCTTTCCTCCAGTCTCACAGAGTCCACATGTGCGTTCACTATGAAAATCTGAATGAACTGGCATCGTCAATCCGTATGCTGGTACTCACCATCGGTAATCCTTACGCTGCCGGTACAGTGGACATGTCGCAGGCAAATTGTATGATTCCGCATTTTACAAACGGCGTTGTCAGTTCACAAACGCTCGCTGCTCTATGAAATGCCGAAGTCAAAATGTAAATTGCCTGGGCACTTTATAATATGCCAAAACATTTGATAGCCAATTCAATTGCTGTTTACAAAATGCCGCGGCAAATTGAAGTATTTAGTTCTTTTTCTTACCACGCGAGGCGCTGCTAATCAAAACAAGAAAAATGGCGTCGAGTCGTGGTGTTGTGATACAGAAAACAGTGCAAATTTTCCGTATTCAAAGGACTTTTCACATAAAAAGACATTGATTATACTTAGTGAATTAATAATATTTTACGATTCATAAATAGGAGCAGTGAAAAAGCTATGGAAAAATTAAATAGTTTTTGAGGTTATCCGGCACGTAAAAAACGCTAAGGTGACAATGGAATCTGGTGCTCGGCCTGGTGGTGGACTGCTGCGGAATATTATTGGTTTAAAAAAATATTGTGTTGTCTTCTAGACTTCTTCTAGGTATAATTAAAATGTAAGAATTAAAGGACTGACTATCGAAACTTATTTTGTGTCATAGTTTTACCTATAGGTACGTACGTCAATAGTTTAAATTAGTTTAGTCTTGTTTTTATTACGAAAATATTTTAATTACTTTAGGAGTAGCTAGTATTTTAGGTTTGTCTTACCTGAATAGATACCTACCTGATTTCTGAATTTAAGTCTGATTTGTCCAACATGTGTTTTATGATGGTCACCCTATTGCAACAATCATAGTCGAAATTTTATCAATTGAACGAGTCGCCAATTTGCCTTCGGCATTTCATAGAACAGCGAGCGTTTGTAAACTGACGACGCCGTTTGTAAAATGCGGAATCATACAATTTGCCTGCGACAGACACACTGTAAAACATTTATCCGTTTTGTACCTACGATGCGTCCGTTGCGTACGATATCGACAAGTGGACGCTTAGCTTTAGTAATTAATTTGGCACATTGCATCTGGAAACGCCCATATATGGGCGTTAATGAATGAAAGAATGACTTGTTATTTAAAGCTAATTAGCTTTTAGTATGACATATAATAATGAAAATGTTTTTTTTTAGCTTTCGTGGTGGGGTACTTGGTTTACAAAGCCGCGGAAGAAGCTCACTATTTGTCTAAAAGAAAGAATCCTCGAGACTTTATGTTCGAAGAAGACCCAGAAGCTAAATAATTGATTGAACTACATATTGAGCTTTGTTTATTTAAATAAATAAATTGTTAGTTCTCTTACTACGTTATTTATTATTAAGTCCGCCACTATTATACTCTACTTTTGTGCAAAAAGTTTGCTCCAGTCATACAGGTTCCAGTTAGACGTGCTGGACGTCTCCTTCCAAGAATTTCCACAACGACACCGAGCCGCCGCCTGATGAGCTCCCTGCAGGCCAGCTCCTTGTTTGTCACTCGATAGTGCACCAAGGTCGTCAGAGTAAATATATTCTTTGCACCAAGGCACCCTCCTATCAATGTCGTAGATCGCATCAACCATATCGCTGCGCTACACAAAGGAGGGCAAGGGCTGGCCTGAAGTGGCCTGTAGCACAGATATGGATTAGAGGATATGGCTGTAGGTATCTGTATCATCGCCGATTAGCAAAAGTGAGGTAGGTAAGTTACTGTATTCAATTTTAGTTGCTGCCCCCCCAGACTATATATTACGTAGCCATTTTATGTTCCAAATTCCGATTTAGGTTATAACAAGTTTATTTTGTAGGTAGGGCTGGTCCATCTAGAATTGATGAATCTATGCTTTTAGTTGTGTCAGCTGTCATTGTTGTCACCATGAAGCTAAAGATAAAAATGGAGGCCAAACTTGGAATGGAACAACAACTTGAGGAGTCAAATACCTACTTATCTCTATCTCGCTCTCTGTGGGCCGACCTCTCTTTTTAGTGTGGACTGTAGTATTGCTATCTCCTTATTGAAATCTCCTAGTAAATTCTTCGAAATAGCCAATTCACTAACCAAATCAGAAGTTAAACAAATAAATAATTAAATATTTGAACTACGATTACCTAGTTAAATTAAAAATCACAAAATTGTCGGCCGTTTAGGCTGAATGTGTTGGCGAATCAGGGAATTACAATCCCAATTCCTGGGAAATCGATACCATGTGGCAACATCGGCCCAACCCGGCCCTTAAACAGTAAACAACCGCCATGCCTAATGGCAGTTAATTTCATTTGAGATTTTTTACAGGACAAAATCATTGTTTTATCAGAAATGGTGCAAAATTTTGTAGTGCGTGGTTGCGGTAGTACGTGGTGTCCTGGAAATGACTTAAGATTCCACGCGTAAGTGTTTATTTCGTGATTTCCGACATTGGATCATTTGTAAACATTTTTCACAGTAATTTCTTCCTAAAACGTTTTACCAGTATTTAGTCATTTACACTTAACATTTAATGATACCTATGTCAAGAAATAAAGATTTTACATTGAGTTTCATTGACTTTGAGCAAATTTATGTTTTTTGTTTATTTAGAAAGAGAGAGTGTCTGCCCACAGAGAGCGAGATAGTGATACAAAGGTCGTGCTTCATTCAAGTAGGTATTCGGAGTGTGGCCTCCATTTTTATCTATAGCTTCATGGTTGTCACCCACCAGTTGTTGTCACTTGTCAGTGTCCTGTGTCACTGTCTGCTGCACAGATATATCTGTGGTCTGCTGTCTGTCAGTCACAGTGTTGCCAGAAGGTTACTTTTGTAACCTTTTAGGTTACTTTTGAACTGCTGTGGTTACTTTTAGGTTACACTAATGAAAAGGTTACTTTTAGGTGATTTTTCAGAAATTGTAGAATTAACTTTACAGGTTATTCAGTAAAAAATATTAATAGTGACAATTTAAAAATTATGTCATAAAGTGCATTTAAACTTGAATTTGATTTATTATTTGTTAAAAAAAATGAGTTTTAGCGAATGTTTTTCGATAATAAAACGCAAATCCATGAAACGTTTTTATACGACTGGTCACTTTTCGAATTTAGATGATTAATTGTATTCATTTTCCATCCATGAACAACCTTACACACTGACTATCAAGCCGCAATCAGTCAAGACCTGAAAAAGATATGGCATGAGTACTGGACTATTACTAGTATGGAAAAGGGAAAATGGTATGCTAAGATCCAAGGAAGCCCGCCCGCCAAACCTTGGTACCATCGGAGGAATGAGAATATAGATAACAGGAAGTTCATAACCATAATAAATAGGCTGAGATTTGGCCATTGCCACGCTCCCACTCACCTGAAGAGGCTTAACTTGATTCCGAGCGCTGAATGTACATATTGCAATGAAGAGCTTGCCGATATGGAACACATAATCCTGAAATGTAGAAGTTTTGGAATCCAGAGACTGGTCATGATCGATGACCTTCAATCTATTTGTGAACGTGTACCACAGTCGTTGGACGAACTCCTCAAGGATTCGAAACTTTTCAAACCCTTATATACTTTCGTGGTTTCAACTCTGGGAACTATTTGAGAAATTGAGAAGAGTAAGAACTAAGAAAATATCAGTGAATCACAGTGAATCAGTGAAGTGAAGTGTCAAACACAGTTGTCATGTTCATGTGTCAAATTCAAACAAAAGTTCAACGGACTTCAAAGACTGGCTTAAAAGGGCATGCACCCAGAGCCGTGAAAAACTATATTAAAAAAAAAAAAAAAGTCAGAATCAGCAGCTCGGCTAGGAGACGTTTTATTTTATTGTTGAGCTTTGCGGCAATAGCATTACCTATTTAAAATTTTCAATGCCAGTTGCGATTTCCCAATTAACTACCGTGCTCAGTTTCAAATTGATTTAAAAATATAATAACTCAAAACAATGTCGTCAGTTTGTCTTCCAGCTGGTGATGTATTTGTACCCATAAAAATTGAAGAAAATAATCTTCATATGGGGATTTCAAAATTACTTGAAGTTATAAGACCTAATTGGCCAGCTAACGATATCAAATTTAAGGTGATTATGTGTTCTCTCATTTAATTAAAATTACCTAAGTTCATTTTATCAGTCGCCATCATTAGTCTGTTTTTGCAGTTATTTACAGATGGAATTACTAATAAATTGGTGGCGTGTCAGCTAAACACAGACCCTAACAATGAAAATATTGTGTTGGTACGGATTTATGGCAACAAAACTGACTTGCTTATTGACAGAAATGCAGAGTTACGGTAAGTGTGTAAAGTTTTGTTAATGATCATATTAAGTGATTAAAATGTTTATGTTACAAAGAAACATGTTACGATGCTTATAAGTTAAGTTCTCCTTAGCTTGATTTTGTTTCAGAGTGAACGTACATATTCTATATGTAGATAATAATTATAATAAATAACTTGTACTATGTTAAAAGTGATAAGTGACTGCTACCACAGTCACGTTTCACTTATTGTTCATTATTTACACAAGAAATATAATGAACCTTGATAAAATCTTGTTGGTCACACTTATCTCAAGCATGTCTTTCAGTTGCATGTTATTCATTTATTACAATGTTATTGTTCCAGAAACATCAAAACTCTAAATAAACTAGGGCTGGCTCCTCAAGTTTATGGAATGTTTGAAAATGGTCTCGCTTATCAATACTATCCCGGTGAGACGCTCACAGTTGAATCTGTGTTAAATCCTAAAATATGGCCACTAGTAGCAACTCAAATGGCAAAAATGCATAAAGTTAAACTAGCAGAAGAAGTAAGTATGTCAGATGTTGTATTACAATTTTCTTTAGTCATTTTAAATGAGGTTAATTTTAATAATCACTTGCCCCCCCCCAGCCTATACAGGGTGGAAACGATAAGTGATCTCACTCGATTATTTCTAAACCATACAACATCGGTTTCCAAACTTATTTGAGATGCACCCCCTTTCGACCATACAAAAAATTCCGCGCCCCGCCCCAGTCTCGTATCGTATCGAGCAGTCTGGAATGCATTCTCTCAGCGGTCGCAGGTTTTTTATACTTAAGTATACAGTTTCCCTGCGCCCCCCTTTGGGAACCAATGCTATACAATATATCGAAAAACTGGTTACTGATCCTGAAAGTGCTCCAGTAGCTCTATCAAATGGTACCAATGATATGTTACAGAATAAACTTGATCTATCCGAAAATTCAATGTTTCCAGCTTCCATACATTTAGAAAAGCCTCAAAATATTAAAAACTATACAAGATATAGTAAAACAGTTTACTGATCCTAAAAGTGCTTCACGAGCTCTATTAAATGGTATCATTATTTGGTTACAGAATAAATTGGATCTATCTAAAAAATCATTGTTTCGAACTTCTATACATTTAGTACAGCCACAGTCATGGCACTCGGTTTCTGCTAGCAAGTAAAGCCTAAAACCAACATTTTCCATAAATAATTTGAAATAAGAATTCACGAGTTTATTTTAAAAGTTTTGAAGCTTGAACTTGTGAAGTACTTTCAGGATCAGTAACCAGCTTTTCGATATCTTGTGTGGTTTAGAAATAATCGAGTGAGATCACTTTTCGTTTCCAGTCCACCCTGTATACGCGCATGTCGCGTTCCGTTGCTGCTCGTCGCTTTATTCAACGCACCCTCTGTGGCGTGTAGTCGCACTAGCAACGCCCGTGTTACATCTCCCACACGAGTGCTTTGTACAGTCATTGAGGAAATTGACAATTTAGTTCCCCTTAATTTCCTAACATCAATATTAATCTTGTAGTTGCGCGTTACGAATGGAAAATAACTACGAGTATTCCGTCTGTATTCTCAATCTGTATCCACACTAGAGATGAAACGGATATCCGGCAACTATCCGGTAGGCCGGATATCCGGCCTCAATTTACTATCCGGCCGGATACCGGATAGTAGCTCACTATCCGGCCGGATACCGGATATTAAAGAAACTACGAAAATTTCCTATAATAAAATGAAACACATTAATCTTTGAGTCAAATATCAATAAAATGGCTTATAATAATGACGGTTTTTATCTAAAGTCCAAAAAGTTACAAAAAAGCCATATTAAGGCCTTTCAAAAAACTAATTTCTTTTCTGGGCTATTCACTCTAATGACGAATACATAAATAGTAAATATATTTTAATGTCGAAATATTGCCAAATAAAATAGGCGATCTTTTTTTTTTCACTGATGGTCTAATGACATAGAGGGTGACTTTGAAATCGTTGGCATCCTTTTAATATAAGACTACTCATGATACATGGTGCTCTTAAAAAGAGTTTAAAACTATTGTACAGTCAACAGCACATCATCCTATACATTTTGTTGCAAAATAACACTTAATACATTGAAATAAGATGCCACAATATGAAGATTGATGTGCTGTCGTCTGTACAAGATTTCAAATATTGAAATTTTAATTCATTTGTTATGACTCATATTTGGGGAATCATGAGTAGTCTTATTTTAAAAAGAATGCCAACGATTTCAAAGTCACCCTGTATAATGCAGTTCATTCAGATTACGCAGCAAGTAAACTAATTGAATTTTCGCTATTCTACACATACTCACGATGGCAACCGAAATCGCCCGAATTGATCTGCCCCTTAGACGAGTGGCAAAATCGGACATTCTATTCGAACGAATTCGATTTTCGAAAAGTGTGACTTGTCTAGTCTACTAGACCTACTGATCGCGTTCGAAGCACCTGTGCAGCGCTAAACTCGTTACGACATGCAACATGACAATGGGACAACTATCCGGCCGCCGGATATCCGGCTATCCGGCCTAGCAGCTCGCCGGATATCCGGTATCCGGTATCCGGCCAAACAACTATCCGTTTCATCTCTAATCCACACACTGTATACAATCAAATCCGAATCCGACAATTTGTCGACGCATTGCTGGACCGACGTCAGCGATTAAGTCACGGATTCGGATCAGATGCAATGCGGAATCATCGTTAGGCCCGTTTTGAAAATGTGTGGAGAAGAGCGGCCTGGAGAGCAGGTTATTTCTATCAAAACGGAGACTTGCGCGGAGTCGAGTGTCGTAGCGTGCAATGAGTGAGATGCATGAGATGAGCCGCTATGTGAGCGGTACAGTAACAGTGCTGACTACGCGTTTTGTGTGCAAGAAGACGTTCAGCGTCGGTTACGAAAAGATTGCAAATAAAATTGAACATTAAAATTAGAAGAAGAAGAGTTAGAAGCTGAGGAAGTTCAACTTCTTATCTCGCGTGTGAAACGTCTCCGTGCGATACAGTTTCCTTCCTCTTCCCCTTTCGGCTTCGTCCCGTTCAGTTCAATTTATGTATGAAACGCCGCTCATTTCTTCTCTGCTCCAATGGAAACGATTGAGCTAAGCGGAGACTATTGGTTGGAAAACTTCTCTCTATAGCACATAATTACAATACAATCCTACAATGCGCGACTCGGGCTAAGAAAGGTAGGATAGGTAAAAGGTTTTAGGTACCTACTCACGGAGCGACTTCCACACATTTTATTGCAAGTAGTTAGTACCTACTACGTGGAAATGTAGTTTAATTACGACGCGTAGTAAATTACGTGATATATTTCCTACCGTTTATTTATGTGTTAACCTTACAATAAAATGCTTATCAAAAACCATTCTCAAGGTTTTAATCTTGATAATGCTGAATAATTAGGTTGGATGGTTAACCATCCAAGTCATTTTGACAAATTCATTTACAATTTATAGTAGGTATTAAAATAATTCATGGTTTCCCCCGAAAGCTAAGTAGTTTCAGTTCCTTACAGTGTTTGATTTTTAAAAGTCTCATTTTAATGAATTCTTACAGATAAAAGAAGAGCCAATGGTATGGGATAAAATTGAACAATTTTTAATGTTATTACCGGAACCTTTTACTGATCCCAAAAAACATAAAAGGTCAGTTTTTTAATGTTGTACAACCCGGTCGAGTTAACTGCGCACCTAGCTGCCGTGACGTCACATCGAAGTTCTGTACGGAAACGGGACGAACGAGGGAGGTGTGCAGGTAAGTTTGAGGCCTCAGCCTCGAACTTAGCGGGCAGCGGGGCGGGAGCGGCGGCGGCGCTGGAGCGGGGCGGGCAACGCAGACCCGTTCTCGAAACAAGCGGGCAGCTCGCGCGGCGCTTTAGCGGCGAAGTGTTGTGTTCGGGGTTGTGTTGTCGAGATATTTGTTTTTATTCGCAAACGAAATGTCTGAACAACGGCGACAATTTTATTTCGATTCAAATTTATTCCTAACGCTCGATTTATTGTGGGCAAAAGAAGGAGTGCGCTGCCCGCTCGTTGCCCGCTGCCGCGCCGCTGTTTTCGAGAACCGGTCTATTTGATTTTACGCATAAGATCCTTCCGCTCCCGCGCCGCCGCCGCCGCCGCCGCCGCCCCGCTGCCCGCTAAGTTCGAGGCTGAGGCCTGAGGGAGAGTCGCATTCCAGTGAGGTGCGCAGTTAGTACGATCGGGTTGTACTTACCGACATTACTCGTCTTTATATCTTTTTTATCTATTTATAGTACGCGGAGCATGTGTAGAATAGTACACGGGTGACTTTTGTTACCGTGACAGTAATAGTATGTTTCTCCATAGATAAAAGAAAAAGTTAGTAACTACTTTTATAAAGAGAAAAAGCAAGACAACGTAGTCGATTTCTCTTGATAAGAGTGTAAAAGAGAAAGATATACTTGGCACGGTGACAATAAACACCAGTGCACGCGAGCCCTAACTTAAACAAAATTGCATGACGGATCAATAAATCATGGCCATGACCAGAATTTGTAGTCACGCCAATTATTAAGTAACAACGGCAGATACTAATGATTTATTGATTAACCATTACTTTCCTTATTCCCTAACCACTGATTGTAATACTAACATTATAGTTGGATGACCGTGTGATAGAAGACACACATTTGGGAGAAGGAGCTTGAATGGTTGTTTGGTTGTTACCTATTTATTTTATTTTAGAGCTTTTAAAAACTTCAAAAGTAAAGAAACCAAAATGGGAAAATAAAACCCTTCCTTCCAACTTTCGAAGTTGAATAAAAAAAATAGGCAGGAACTTCGTAAACCTAATCTAATATTAATATTTTATTATATTAACAAAATTATAATATTTTAACACGAATATTTTTGTTATTTCTTTCTGTTGTAGATTTGTGAATAGCTTTGGGTCAATAACAAGACTAAGGATAGAGTTTGAGCGCCTAAAATCACACTTAATCCGAACTGAGAGCCCAATAGTGTTTGCTCACAATGATTTGCTTCTAGGAAACGTGATCTACAACCAAGCTGAAGGGACCATAGCTTTCATTGATTACGAATATGCAACATATAACTATCAGGGGTTTGATATTGCCAACCACTTCAATGAATTTGTGGGTGAGTGATTGTGAACATTTGTGTCAATTCTTTCATAACCGTCACGATGTCTCCTTGTGACGATTCATTGCTCTTATAAATAACCTACTTATTTACATTGAGATAAGATAATAAGTAAAAATGATATTTGTCTAGATATTTTATACTACGAGTCAAATAACTAGTAGATATATCAGATATCTTACTTGGAATTATTCCTTTACATAAAGCTAACGGCTACCGACTAAACAACACAATCCAAGTGTTGCTTGCCTACTATCTACGTGTCTTGGCTTCTTGCATGGATATAAAAACATCTAATATTTCACGACCATGAGTGTAAATAGCCCTCTTATAAATAGCCAAGTTTTACACAGTCGATGCAAAAAAGCATCACGTAGATTGACGACATTCGTAAACCTTCAATGCTGTGTCACATATAATGTAATGATAAGAGTTGAACTCTGTGTATTATGATAACCTAAGCCTGTATTGATAATCTTACATGTTCTCACTTGAAAGCATTAACTTTTTAGGTTTATCAATAGAGGATATCGATTACAGTAGATACCCGAGTGAAGAGTTCCAAAAACAATGGATCCATACATACCTCACAGAATATTTGAATACTGACAATCCGTCTGGCCAAGACATTGACAAAGTATACACTGAAGTACAGCAGCTATCCTTGGCATCGCATTTTTTGTGGGGCATATGGTCCCTTGTTCAATATGAGCTATCGAATATAGATTTTGATTTTGGAAGGTAAGTTCACGATCCATTAACCCATTTCTAAGTATGTACCTAATCGTTATTTGACTATGGTCCGGTTTCTGAATTGAGATCTCAAGCTTGAGCGTGATTCTCTACTCAATTCAGAAATCGGTCCTATGTTCCACTTCCACCTAAGAATCGAACCCATGACCTTACGGTGCAACACTCTAAGGGTGACTGCATTTGCCGGCATGAATGGTAAGCCTTGCGGAACACGAGTGTGCAAAGTTTTCTTTGAATACTAGGCACTATCAATCAAAATATTATCTGCCCTCATAGCAAAACTCCATTCATCCGCACTATACATTATGGGAAGTATTTTGAGCTGCGCTTACCATCCATGTTCTCGGAAAAATACTACAAAATTAAAATGCAGGGAAAATGTTATAAATTATAACTTATTCTGTGTTTATTTTCAGATATGCTGAAATAAGGCTAAATCAATACCAAGAGCTAAAGGACAAAATTTTCAAAGAATTCAGTTGAAATTGACATGGACCCTGTTTTATGCGATCAGATTGAGCAGACCAGCTTTTCGGACTTTGTTTATTTAGAAATAAGAAAATTATGTACAACATTGTGAATACGTCGAATTGTATTTATTATCCAATATTACAGAAAAATATTATGTACAGTGATATTTTATTAATATTAATTAAGCGTTTCAACTTAAGTAATACCTATTAGTATATTTATTTTAAAAAATAAACTTATATAAAAGTTACAGTCCCTTTTTCCTGTGATGCGCGGATTTCACACGCGTGCGGATCTGTATTATTCCTAAGTATCTAATATGTTTTAGTTATTACGTGGTCTACACGCACACAGAGAACGAGAGAATTTTACATATTCTTATAGGTATTTTGGATAGGAATAAGTCGTGATTATAAATTATGCACATCTCTGACGTCCACCTACAAGGTGGACCGACTACATCATAATAAAGGTAGCAGGAGCGCTGGACACAGGCCTCTACCAACCGGTCAACATGGAAATCATTGGGGGAGGCCTATGTTCAGCTGTCTATCCTATGGCTGAAATAATGATGATCATAATCATAATATCTTTATTGCTTCGTGATGATGACATCTCTGAATTTGTTAGTAATAGGGGTATGGAAATACAAAATAAACAAGTTAGGTATTTTATAACTTTATAATTAACAAGTATTACCTACTTATGTACAAAATTGCATTATTGGTCGGCCTTTTTATAAGACTTCAAAGTCTTAAATCCATAATACCTAAGCTTGACGAAGCACGAAAATGCCGCCTTGCATAGTGCACATTGATGCGATAATATTATTCAGTTTAATCCTTAGAAGTCTTTTTAAAGGCCTAACAAATTGGATACATTTTAGCTAAAAAACATGGCATGGTTCAAAAATATAAAAAATACATTATGTAAAAATAATTACAAATCGGGCAGTAGTATATTTCCCCTATTTAAAAAAAAAACAATATTTTTAATTTTGAATTGAATTGTGTTTGAAATGAAAAATCCCTATCATTATTGACGGGGAAAATTAAATACCACCTACACTACTTACTGTCGTTGACGTTATCAATTTTATATCAGGATGCGCGCCACGATATCGAGGACTGATCATCACTTTTCATCAAGTGAGATGCAGGCTAAGTTTCCTCGTGGTTAAAATTAGACATATTATGTGTATGTACATTATTAGTAGATTTAACGTGGCGTGAATCCTAGACCGGAAATGGGTTGAGGGCAGGTTGGCAAGTTAGAGGTATAGTATACCACCTACAGCCTAGGTATACCTGGTATACCTAGGCTATACGTTATGAGAGTAGACGACTTTTAACACAAAGTGTTATGACGAGTGGTACCTACTTAGTATCAAAAGTAATATACAGGGTGTCCCAAAAAGCAGTGTCAAACCGTAGCCCAGAGGTAGAGCATAACTAGGGCTATCCGAATCTGCTGGTAGCTTAGCTAGTCAACAAGTTACATCGTCAATAATTATGTAGTGGTGTCACGATTAGATCGAGTAAAGGTGAATATAGACTAGAGCATTTCTATGTAATATTATTACGTTCTTACGGTGTGGTACAATACAGGTAAAATGTACGACGTTTGGTTCGTGAAAGGTTTTCCTTTTATAAAGTAAATACTCTAGTCTCTATTTACCATAAATATTACAAAATGAGCATTTTCCACAGTTCTCACTCGACAGACGAGTGTAATTTTCTATCAACAGTATCATGCGAATCCGCATAATGACCACGCGTCCTAGAATCAGTCTCAAAACAATACAACAGTCATTGATTATGGATTTGCATTAGAGATTGCAATCCGGATTATTCGAAATTCGAAAATATCTGAAAAATCCGGATTTTGAGGCTATAAAAAAATCCGGATTTTGACTTTGAAATCCGGTTTTTTCGAATATTTTACCGCAAAAATTTTATCATAAAATCATAAACCAAAATATCTATTGAATGCAACATGGATGCAAAACAAGCGAAGTTTTGATTGAACGCACCCGCACTTCGTCGCACAATAACGCGTTATGCCGCATGCGTGAGTGAGACGCTGATTCTGAAACACCATATCGCTGAGTTTTAAAGTGCAGCTAAATCGACAAATATCCCTTGCAAGTGTAAGTCATCATCATCATCATCATGGACGTCAGCCATAGGACGTCCACTGCTGAACATAGGCCCCCCCAATGCTTTTCATGTTGCCTGGTTGGTAGCGACCTGCGTCCAGCGCCTTCCTGCTACCTTTATGATGTTATCGGTCCACCTTGTGGGTGGACGTCCCACGTCTCCACTCCAAATTCAAATTATTTATTGCATGTCACTCCAGAACCTTGCTGTCCCATCGGCCGTCAGTTCTGCGTACTATGTGCCCTGCCCATTGCCACTTAAGCTTGTATCCGTCGGGCTAGTATGTCAGCGACTTTAGTTCGTTTACGGATCTCCTCATTTCTGATTCGATCTCGTAAAGAAACACCGAGCACCCTCTCCATAGCACGCTGTGCAATTTGAGCTTCTGTATAAGGCCTATAGTGAAAGGCCACGTTTCCGAACCATAAGTCATCACTGGTAACACACATTGGTTGTAGACCTTAGTCTTCAGGCACTGAGGTATTTTGGACTAAAAGATGTTGCGTCGTTTCCCAAACGCTGCCCAGCCGAGTTGGATTCGACGATTGACCTCTTTCTCGAAATTGGACCTACCCAGCTGAATCGTTTGTCCGAGGTAGACATACTTGTCAACAATCTCGAGAATTGAGCTCCCAACCGAAACTGGGTAGGGCGCAACATGGACATTGGACATAAGCTTTGTTTTCTCCATATTCATCCGCAGGCCAAGTGTAAGTAGAGATCTTCAACCTCGCCCATCTAGTTCACCCAGCGGATTCGATTTGCTTACATTAATTCATCTCGAAATGTGAATATGAGAATGGGGGTGATTGTGGAGAAATCCTTAAAAGAGTTCTAAACAGGTTGTTGGCTATACCGCCGACCATTTAGCTGGGTTGATGATGGAGTCAAGAGGTGACCATAGGAACTCTTAAACGAAACGGCGGAATCGCATCGAACTTGGGTTCGTTGGATTTGTCTTTTCGAGCACTTTAGTGCTAGATGATGCCCAGGGTCCTGATGATGGATTCGGGAGGTGGCCATAGGAACTCCTAAACGAAACGGTGGAAACTCATCGAATTTGGGTTTGTTGGATTTGTCTTTTCAAGCACTTAAGTGCTAGATGATGTTCAGGGTCCTGATGATGAAGTCAGGAGGTGGCCATAGGAACTCTTAACCGAAACGGCAGAAACTTATAGAGTTTGAGTTCGTTGGATTCGTCTTCCCGAGCACTTTGGTCGTAAATAATGACCAGGGCCCTGAGATTGAAATACAACTTAAAAGTGTAAAATAAAATTATAATAAAAAAATTAGCTCCCCTGGCCTACCTGGAAATCTTTATAGACTTCGGACAGGTCTGCCGTAGTAAGGACAATCTGTTCAGGTGTCAGGTGGGGATTCTTGGATGGATCAAACTTGGAGTGCAAGTGTGGTTTTGTTCCCCAGTCGACGAAGCACATGATGTCGTGCCCTGCGTGCCCAAACAACTGCAAGCAGGAAGATTTAATGAAGGCTACTGACAACGCCACTCTTGTGGCGGAGTTTTGGGCTGACGCTGTGTAGGTTTGTTGTCGACACGACAAGAAGAAGAATAAAAAAAATATTTTATAGGTACAAGCAAGTTTTTATTCTGAAATGCAGTTGTACCTACTAAAACGAAAAAAATTGCAAAGTTCAAATAATTTCGAAAGCTTGTAGCGCAAACCGAAAAAAAGAGGAATAAATTCCATGCGCGATAATAAAATAAAACGCTTTTCTTCAAATACTTACATCTTTTTGAAAAAAACTACGTTTTATTTAAATTAAATTGATGGTTTAAAAAAATTACCCAATATTCGAAAAATCCGGATAATCCGGATTTGTACGTAACACAAATCCGGAAAACCGGATTTAAGAAAAATCCGGATTTTGCAATCTCTAATTTGCATGCTTACATACTATCAAGTTTTGTACAAATCATGAGGGCCGGGCGTAGCCCTAGCAAAGCGATCGTAAAATGCTCTCGAAAAACCAAACGAATATTAGATTAACATTTAACACTCACTGAACTCAATTACGGACTTGATGGTCACAATTAGCGAAACATTTAGTAGGTACGTATAATAACCGGAGTTTTAAATATTTAGGCGTTTTCTGTGATATTCACGTAGTGATTCAATGTAGGTAGCGATATCAGCACCTCACTTAGGTAAGTAGGTACATCACGCGGTAGCAAGTCCAACACGATTGCTCTACAAATTTTTCGTGTCTAATATCGGTACCTACCTGAACTCGGAAGACTGACAATGCTGCGTGGCATTAAGGCCTCCTCCAAACTTGCGTGTTTCGAACGCGTCGCGTCTTCTTGCCTATGCCAGCGCCTGCGGACAGCGGGGTGGGGGGCGTCTATATTAAGGCCTAATGTCCACGGAAGCGTCGCTTAGCCGGTTTATGGCTTAATCTACTATTCCCCGTTGACAATCCCCGTCAACGGGGATTAGTGAACATAAGCGCGTATTCGTTATCATACACTTGGTGTAAGTACCTACGCTTCATTGCTGCATACAAAACTGAAACACTGTCGCGACGCGAGTGTGACGTTGGAGCAATGTAGACAGTGTTTCATATCAAATAAAAAATACCTATTTATTAAATTTTGGCCAGTATTTGGCACTTAAGAACGTTAAAATTGATAAAAAATAGGGAGCCTACTTGATAAAAATAGGGAGTTACTTGTATGTAAGCTGCAAGCAAGCATACATACTCCCAAGCTTATAATGACGAATATGCGCTTATGATGCGACGCCTCGGTGGACAGTAGTCCTTAGTCTTGTCACATGTCATGGAATTTACTTATTATTTTGAATGCGCGATGGCGTATTTTTCTACGTGGATGCGTAATATGCATAAATTTGAACGTTTTCGAAATTGGATACAGAGATTACAACAGCATGCAGCATGAAAATATATATGATAATCACAAAAGGTGAACAGATAATGGGCTTGAAGGGAAAATTTCATATCTACATATCCACCAATACCATTATTACCATTTAATGTTATGCCAACCTGCCCTGTAAACAAAATACTGAAAACGGCTATTAAAAAGTTTACCTTATCACACTTCAATTCCAGCTGTAAAATACACCTTGTCATAAAACTAATGTAATTAAAAGTATAAAAGTGTTTTGAGACATTAATTCATAGAACTTGAGGGGTTCTTTTGTAGGAAGGATAATATAGGAAGGTGCATCTAGGTTTATTTATAATGTTTTGGGTGTGATAAAATAATTGTCAATAAAACATTATACAATTCAAAATTGGTCTTTGACATTTTCCTTCAAAATCATGCAACAATTCATCAATATCATTGTCTAGATCATCACTTTGAGCCATTTTAGTGACCATATCGCTGATCAAAAAGGCTCCTATAGTTGCTTCTTCATGATTATCTTGAATATCAATGTTAATAACGTGTACTGGCTGGTTAAACACAGATCTTCTTGACCCAAACCATTCAATAACTTGATCATAAACTCTTTCTTCACATGTAATAATTACATCAAATCGTTCTGTTGATACTTGGAATTTTTCTGGGCTAGGTTTGATTCTTCTATTGCGGTCTAGCATATGTAGCAAACCATTTTGTGTATAGTATGATTTATCCTTTTCCAACAAATCGTTATAGATATCATCATATGGTATTCCAAACTCATAACAATTGGGGCGATCAGCAGATGCTCCAGGGAGTTTGACCTTTTCACCTGTACCAAAAGATTTTACTTTAAATCCTTTCTTTACAAGGAATGCATGAGCTTCCATGCTGCGATTCATGTTAGATGAACATACAACTGCAATGTACAAATCATCCATGGTACTTAATAGGTTATATTTTTGGGATCTCTATTATCTTTGAACTCAATCAATGCGGATCATTCTCATTGACCGCACCAAGTTTAAACAATAAATGTAGTCGATCTGTTATTGTAATGACATATAGATAATATTAAACGCTATTAAACAGAGGATGAGTCGTCAGGCTGTGTAAAACAACTTCTCTTCTTGACTTTTATTATTGATTGCTACCAGTCAACTTAATTGCTTCACATGTATGATTTATTTGAGTATTAATTGAGTTTCTTTAAATATAATTTGACAGAAATTATTCAGATTAAAATTAAAACAGAAATTAGCAGACCAATTTCTATAAATTTGACCGTGTTTACGTTTCTTTCTTTTTCTGTCAGTGGTGGGGGGGTCGGTCAACGCAACGCGTCAAAAAAAGGGACGAGAAAAAGGTCTATGCCTTGCACAGATTATTTAATTATTTATGGATGAGCATAAACTCGAATTTAATGTACTATTGATTTTAAAATAATAGTGTCTAGATTGATTCAGTGATCGACTTGTAAAAGTATTGAATTTTTAAAGCTTTATTCCAAAATTATACGTTCTTTATTACTAATTAATTCGTTCGTTTTATAACACGATACCGATACGATGATGATAACTTAAATCTCGTCTAACGTCGTCGACTTTAGCCTGTTCCGTCAGGATCGAATGAAAAAAAAATTATTATATGTCAATGTCATTAATGTCATTGGTAACAAGCAATTTTTTTTGAGGTTAAGTTTATTATTATTTAGAGCAAATTATTGCAAAATAATAAAAAATGATTAAAGTATTCAGAAATATTTGCTTAACTACCACCAAAAATGTTAATGTCAATATGTTTCATACCGCGCCAGCTTCGTTAGCTTGGTCAAAATCAGTTTTACCAAAACGATTTTTAGAATACAATAAAAAAGTATTTCCTCCTCAAGAAATCGGTGAAGAAAAACGACCTGCCGTAAGAATCAATAGCATATTTCATTAACAGTGTTTACTATTCTTCTCTACCCTCTTTAATATCAATATCCAACAAGCTTTTCCTTTTTCATAGTACTCTCAAGTCTTCCTTTTTCTCCTACCGTATACGATGAACGTGTTGTAATGATACTCCCTGTAGAGAATTACTGAGAATTCCTCTTAGTTTTATTTAACATTAAAGTGATAGTAAAAGTGAATTCTTACAACATAGGCACCTAATTTAATGTTATCTTTTCAGTTTGTCTGCCATCAACTGACCAACATAAAATACAGTCCTGAAAAGCTTTGGTACATTGCTGTTCTTGTTCGAGGAATGACAGTAGATGAAGCAGTTAAACAGTTAAGTTTTGTGAACAAAAAAGGAGCAAAATTTGTTAAACAAGCCATACTGGAAGCTCAGGAGCTTGCTGTAAAAGAACATAACGTTGAATTTAGAAGCAATTTATGGATAGGTAAATGTCTATTCATTATGGAGATTAAACAATAACTTATACATTACATAATAACTGAAAAAAATTTTTTTTTCAGCTGAATCTTTTTCTGGCAAAGGAACTGTTATTAAAGGAATTAGAAGGCATGCCAGGGGTCGAATGGGCGAAGTTCGCTACCAATATTCCCACTACTTTGTACGTTTAGAAGAAGGAAAGCCTCCTAAGGACTACTACAAAATTGAACCTCTAACACCCCAGCAGCAACTTGATAAATGGTTGGAGCAAATGAGGAAAAGGAAAATAACAAACTCTTACTAATTATAATTATCTTTTATTATCCAAAAATGTAAATTTAGTCCAGGACATATTATGTATTATTCAAAATCATTTTAGTGAAATAAAACATTTATTATGTAACAAATTAAAATCTATAGCCAGGTCTCTGAGTCACCAAAATGGAGATCAAGACAATAGTGTGTAATTTAGCTGTAGAATAAGACTTAGCTGCATTTAAAAAAAAAAATTTAATATAAAAGCAAGGTGCCAATGTATTATTTTTTAAATCCAATATACAGTGTGTCCGGGCATGTAGTGATCAAACTTTAAAGGCGTAATCTATGGACAATTTTATCGATGAAAATACTTCAAATTTGGGGTCTGACCCATTTCTCGAAAAATTACATGGATTTAAGTTTTTAATTTTTAGTTTACAACTCTTCTTTAAAAAACAAGTGAAAGCGTGGGTAGCTTAACATTAATAGGCAAATATTTTATATCATGCGATAGCCAATAAAATTATCTATTAATAGAAGAAGAAAACAGACACAAGTTTCATACATTTTATGGGAGTAAGAATGGATTTAATTAGAAAAATACATGACTTTTTTCACTTCTTTTCCAGTTATTTTCCAACACAAGAAAAACCAGGTCATTAAGGTATGTTTTATTTGCATTGATTATTAGTATTTGAGCTATTCTACAAAACGAATGTAAATTTATTAGTCTACGTCTATTAGTTTTGACGTAATTGTCGAACAAAGATACCCCTTCCCAGCGGTTTCCATAGCGCACGCGACATGCGAAAATGCACTGCCTGAAAGAATCACACAACCTATTCCGATTACTATGGAAACCGCTGGGAAGGGGTATCTTTGTTCAACAATTACGTCGAAACTAATAGACGTAGACAAATAAATTTACATTGGTTTTGTAGAATAGCTCAAAAAATAAAAATACAATGCAAATAAAACATACCTTAACGACCTGGTTTTTCTTGTGTTGGAAAATAACTGAAAAAGAAGTGAAAAAAGTAATGTATTTTTCTAATTAAATCCATTCTTACTCCCATAAAATGTATGAAACTTGTGTCTGCTTTCTTCTTCAACTAATAGATAATTTTATTGGCTATCGCATGATATAAAATATTTGCCTATTAATGTTAAGCTACCCACGCTTTCACTTGTTTTTTAAAGAAGAGGTGTAAACTAAAAATTAAAAACTTAAATCGTTGTAATTTTTCGAGAAATGGGTCAGGCCCCAAATTTGAAGTATTTTTATCCATAAAATTGTCCCTAGATTTTGCCCTTAAAGTTTGATCACTACAAGCCCGGACACACTGTATACCTAAATTAAATAATGAATGAAGGTCACTTGCAAAATTTTAAGTAAATTAATAAAACTAATCCCAACTAATATTATAAATGCGAAAGTAACTCTGTCTGTCTGTTACGCTTTCCCGCTTAAACCTCGCAACCGATTTCGATGAAATTTGGCAGGGACATAGTTTGAGTCCCGGGAATGGACATAGGATAGTTTTTATACGCGCGCGATAGTTTTTCTGTGACAGACAAAATTCCACGCGGGCGAAGCCGCGGGCAGAAAGCTAGTTTAGGTATATATTAAGCACATAAGACTAAAAAACACCTATTAATACTAATAAGAATAATAGGCAGTACAACTTGATGTGCTGTAGCCCAGCTTCATTACTATTTGAACTTGTTTAGTGACTTAGAAACCAAAAATTCCTGATAATAAATCAGTGTCTAGCTTAGATTAATCTAGGGTGTATAGTATGAAAACTTTCATGATGGTAAGTTTCCGAATGAGTTTAGTAATCTATTTACAAGAGCTACTATTAATTACATAATCTCTTAGATTAATCTAAGCATAATCTACAAAAAATACATATTAATGTTATTGCAGAATTACATGTTTTATTGGATACCAATTATATTACTGAAGTATTTACTTAAAAGTTTGGAGTCTTATCAATATTGTATTCACCACACTCCTATGTTGATAACTGTCAACAAGTAAGGTAGTAGGTGTGTGAAAATTGTATTGTAATTGTAACACAACAGGCGACAAACTACACGTCATGGACTACAAATAACGTCAACATGGCTGATTAAGTAAGTTTGCATTTTATTTACACAGTTTGAGGTAACCTGCTGGAGCATGACCGCTACCTCACCCTATACCTCCAATGTCGCCCTTAGTTTATTTCGCACGTTACTTCACACGTTGCTTCCAAGAAAATTTTGTTGATTATGGGGTGTGCGTCTTTGCTGAAGGCTCTAATTAAAAATTGCAGGCATATTTACATCGGAATGGGCTCTAATTTTTTGTATGTTTTTGAAAGGAGACATTTACAATTATAAACATTTATTTAACTCTGTACAATCTTTATTATAATGTTGCATACGAGTAGTATGCTACACACTTAACGACAATAATAAAATAAAATTAAGTAATGTAATGAGAAACTCATAATTAAAGTCGTTACATTACATCGGGAATAATAAAACCGATAGTGTTCCTGCGACAAATCGAGTTGCCAACCGGTCGACCACGGTCCACACGGTTATATTTATTTATAAATTTATTTATAATGTACACTAATTATCTTCTTACATTAATTGTAATAATTCGAATATATAATTTTTACACTTTAATACTCAATGACAAGTAAAATTTAACCTAAATACATAATAAAACAATCCCTATTAACATCATAAAATAATCATAGATTAATAAAGCTTTATTAATCTAAGATTATCATTTATTACTATTACAACATAAGTCCCAAAATAAATATTACTTCTGTTCTCTAATCATATTAATATTGTGCGTCTTAGCTTCTCAATATTGATGTTTTTTTATTGTTTTCAAGTATAGTTAGATACGTTTTGTACCAATAAATTGGGAAAACGCTACAAAGTATCAGCTGTCCAGAACTAGCGTCTCTTGCATGCTATTAACTGACCTTGATACCATGTCAATATCTACGAATAGTTATTTGGCAAACTAATAATATTTATGCAGTGGAATATAGTTGAAACTACTTCAACTGTAGTAAGTACAATAAACGTATGGTTATAATTAATAATGCAGTCATAAAAAAGGTAGGCGTTGATATCGAGTTGGAACGAGCAAGTGCTATAGACAACCAGCCCTATTTTTTTACCATCGACTAAGAAATTTAAGTACTAAGTAGAAATATCACTTATATGGCTCATTTATTACTGGAGACAAAATGTCCGGTCATTCATACCCCATAATACTAAGTCTTAGACAAGTTGTCTCAGAGGACTTACTGGCAGTGGCGGGCGGCGTAGTGAGTGTGAGTGCTTCGATCAATTGGTATCATATAGCTCATGGCTTAGTACTAACTTCAGTCTGTCTTCTTCGAATATCGGTAACCCATAAATCCTGGGGAGCACCAGACCATTCTGGGGTGGTACCCAACTTGTGAGAGCCCCGGGTGTCATGCCAACCCATGCTACGCTGCCACAGTTACTGGGTTATGACTAGAATTACGAACAAACAATAGTGAACAAAAATGATACATTTCCTTTTTATTAAAGATAAACAGAAGAGTAATTTTATAAACATAAGGCAACAATAGCCCAACGGTGTCAGTGTCGGTCGGACTGACGATTCGAGGGTCGGTAGAGCGAACATCCTCATCCCATTAACTATAAGATGATGAGAACCCACACTCTTAAAACAATCATTATTTAGCTTAACTGGAGGGGTTTAAAATACTAATTACTATATACCTATAATATTAGATACTGAATATTTAGGAATTTAATACTATAGACGTGACATGCAACTCGAGTCCCTGTCCCTGCAGACTACAGACTCTATCGACCGATAGTATAGTTCGGTTACTGCTAGTGCGCTCAATAGGCCAACAAAACGTGCCTTAATGTAAACCAAGCGAGAGATAAAAAAGTGTAATCAAGAGTAGATATTAGGTACATACAATGGTAGTAGTAGTAATAGTTGCAACAATTTAAAATGTAGTTTGATGTACTGTCGACTGTACATCCCATCTACAGTAATGGGTACAGGGGAGTTTTACATTACATGGTCGGCCGATGAAACAATCGGAAAGTGTGCGTTCTTGGAGGAGCGTCATATTGATCAAGCGGTCGGCCGATAATTTAGTTTGAAAACAAAACTCCAATCGAACTTTTTAATCGGCCGATATTGTATCGCTGTAATGTGCGCATTTCCGTAGCTTTTCATATTGATTAAGATGGCAACCAAAATATCGGCCGACAGAAAGTCTAGTCTTGAGGGACTCAATGTGAATGAATCATACATTTAACCAGTTTCGCGTGTCAGGTTTAGGGACATAACCATATAAGAATATGGATCCTATAACAAGTGCTGTCCCAAACGCAAATTGTATCGTCAACACAAAATTAAACAAATATATCGAAACAACACAAGATATCAATATCGCCACAGATGTTGCAAATCCCTTGAGAATGTTGTCAGCATATTTAACTACTACCGCAACTAATAAGCCACCGGCTGCCTGTAGTAATACCAAATACCAAACGAATCCGTCGAATCCTTTGAGTAAATCTCTAATTGACCATTCATTGTTAAACAGATAGGTAATTGTGCCAAATGGTAGAGAAAGTAAACTCAATTGCACATTCCTCATCCAAACCTGAAACAAAACAGGATTTTTAGTGCGACAAAATTCTATGTAATTTAACATACATATAACTTTTTTCTTGGTTCTTGAGGTAGGTAATGGTGAATCTCGTAACGTTTTAGTTAAAATAGGAAAAAAAGAAAAGGGGGGTGGAAAATTAATTCCGTAAATATTATGGATGATGGCAAATCAACCCAGTTAATAGAAGCGCTAGGCAACAAAACTAGGCACCTTTAACGATATTCCTATGTACCCTCGACTAATACATATAATTATACATACATAAATTACATAATATAAAATATTATTATTACTAAATTTATAGATATTATGTATAATACTTACCGATACGTCGGACTCCTTGAGTACCTTCTCGAAATAAATTCCAGCAAATCCAGATATAAAGCATGCAGTTAATGCTGCAGCAAATCCAATTACTTTAGACTGGTTTTCTGAGCCAGAAGTTTGTTTTTTATCTGTCGATGATAGCTGCACAAGTGCAACGCCAGATGCTAACAGCGCTAAAGCACACCATTGCCATTTTTTAAGTTTCCTTTTCAAAACGATAACCGCGAAAAATGCTGTTGTCAACAACTTCAACTGATATGTGACCTGAAAAAATGAATAGCGTTATTAGCTTAGTGTGACAACATCTCTAAACCGTGGTAAATAGCGGTTTTACGTGTCCAGCAAAAGCAGATAAATAACAGGAGTTTTAGTAGGTCTAGTTTGAATCAACGATACACGATATCAAATACCCTACCTAGATACAGTAAATATACTGAAAATTGAGTGCCTGTTCAAAGTCGCGAGCGCATTTGCGTTTGCGTCGTTAATTCAAATTTGCTCCAAATATTTTAATTGATTTTAAAAGAATGGGGTGTCATGTCGCGTTTGCATAACAACAATACAGTGTGAGTCACGTTAAAGTGTACATATGAAAATAGATGAAACTAGACCTATTTTTATCGACAAAAAAGAGGTCAAATTTGAGATTTTTTTTTAATTTTTCATAGATTTTTTTTTCTTGCAATTACTTATTGTAAAGATAATTAGTTAACTAAAAAGCAAGAAATAAGTAAAATTTTATAAAAAAAAATAAAACCGACTCCAAAAAACCTACACTAAAACGTAGAAAAATAATTACTAATTACCTACTTATTTATTAGGACGAATTATTAATATTTATGTAGGTATACCATGATTGATACTTCTGGAGTCGGTGCCAAGATTATGAAACATGTAAAGTTTGCCTGCACCGACTCCAAAAGTATCAATCATGGTATACCTACATAAATATTAATAATTCGTCCTAATAAATAAGTAGGTAATTAGTAATTATTTTTCTACGAAAAAAAAAAAAAAAAAAAACGGGTCGAATTGAGAACCTCCTCCTTTTTTGAAGTCGGTTGATAACTTTTAAACTAAGCGGTATATCCTGATAAAATAAAAACAGTAATAATGCTTAATAACAGGCGATACTAAAAAAATACATAAAATACACAAAAAAGGCCAACAAATAATAAAAAATGATACTTTTTGAAAAAAAAACTGCTTTTAAATTCGTGTTTTTTTGGTTATTTGATAAATTTCTCCAAAAAATGCCCCTATAACCGGTGGTTTTTACTACTTTGTATTATTCTCTATCGTATTAACTTCGTAAAACCAAAAATCGCATGTCTCTATCCCTATCACAACATTTGCAATGATCGTTTGAACTAAGCCTCTCCGGGCGCGTTATTCAACGCTTCGTTAACAACGAAACTGAAAATGGCTCTAGATTTGTAATTTAGATACAGACAAGTTAAATTTCAAATAAAAACAAAAGATTTCAAAGTAAAATAAGCATTTTAGTTAAAATTAAAATTTTCTCTACCTGCAGCGGAGAATAATGTTGTGGCAGGCCTTTGTTCAAACGCTCATAGCAAATGTTGTGATAGGGATAGAGACATGCGATTTTTGGTTTTACAAAGATAATACGATAGAAAATAATAAAAAGTAATAAAAACCACCTGTTATAGGGGCATTTTATGGAGAAATTTATCAAATAACCAAAAAAACACGAATTAAAAAGCAGATTTTTTTCAAAAAGTATCACTTTTTATTATTTGTTGGCCTTTTTTGTGTATTTTATGTATTTTTTTAGTATCGTCTGTTATTTAGCATTATTACTGTTTTTATTTTATCAGGCTATACCGCTTAGTTTAAAAGTTATTACGTTTTCTTTACAATAAGTAATTGGAAGAAAAAAATTCTATAAAAAATTTAAAAAAAATCTCAAAAATTTTTTGACCTCTTTTTTGTCGATAAAAATAGGTCTAGTTTCATTTATTTTCATATGTACACTTTAACGTGACTCACACTGTATAAAGAAAATATTGATTGGTCTGATATTATGTAGGTAGATAGGTAGATATGTATCGGAAGATTATAATTTAATTACACCTATCATTGAATTGATCTGTACTTACTTGATAAGTGGCAGCATCTAAATTTGAAGCTGACACGTACAGCAAGTTGTTTTGAATTATATAAAGAAATGATGGCACACAAACACGTAAAGTATCCTTGATGTTTAAAATTACTGTTGCATACATGGTATCAAAACCTTTTTTAACCCCACGAGATTCTTGTATTACAAGACCAACACAAAAAACTAATTTGAAGACTTCAGCCATCACAACAGCTGAAATAAAAAAAAACCTTATTAGAAGTTTCTGTCTTTTTCAGGTGAGTGTGGAGGAATAGATAATGGTCATACAATTGATATGTTATTTTGATAACTATCTGTGTTCAATCACAGTATCAAACCATTTTAGTGATGGCATACGTACACATATTGCTACAGCATAATGAGTTTCTAATTTGCTGTCTTAGCAACCAAAAACTAGCTTCACCAAATCACTGATTGACTACTGTCTCTAAATCTCACCCATTGCACCCATTATAGATATTGCAACATAACCATGTTTTTATCATGAACACAGAAAATCAGAACTTAAACTTCCTGAGTTTTAATAAGTATGCCATCCATGAGCCACTTCCTGCACAACATGTTATCTAGGGCATTGCTGCCATATCATTTATTTTTGCAATTTTAATATATTTTATGCGGAATCCATTGTCAATGTATAATATCTACAATTTTTTATACAAAAAATAATTTATTACCTGCTGCTGAAGAAAACATTTCTACTTCTCTTGTACGTGCATATCGCATACTTAGTCCCAATGCAGCATTTTGTACTGTAAGCACTACAAGACTTACATATTTTATATAACCTGGAATCAGAAGTTATAAAATAATTATAATTTCCAAATTGTTTTTTTTTAATATACAGAGTAGTTGCAGGTTTTCTCTACATTCAATTCCAAAGCTTCTGTTTCTTTGAGTGAATATCTTTTTGTTCTAAATAAAGCTCTTTATAATATTTAATACACTTTATTTAAGTTTGACCAGAGGCCAAAATTTTTTTATACTTTATCCAAATAGTTTTGCTACCTCGCAATGACGTATCCTGGAGGCACGAACCTAAAACAGAGCGGATCTCTAGATTAGCTCTGCTCTATTTTGTAATATAGATACCATTTTCCTATTTAAACCTTATATGATTAATGGAATTAAAGAAAGCAAATAATTAGAACAACCAAAAAGATTTATTGCTAAACAATTACCTATATCTTTGATAGTTAAATCTATAAAAGTTACTATCTTTCAATTAATCAATCAGCTAATAAGTAGGTAAGTATTACTAATAATTATCACATTTCAAATCAGGAATTTTTGCTTTACAATATGTTTATCAATAAATTGTACAAAATTATGAAAAGATAAGATGCTTCCTTACCATGCTTAACTTGTCGATTTGGGGAATATGTTTGCGACTTTTTAGTATCATTATCCATAGTTTCAGATGTTAGCTGACTGTCCTCAGTCTCCACCTTTGGGGTTGCCAAAGTCAGCTGACTGGTCTCAGTCTCTTCTACCTTTAGGGTTTGATCGTCAGCTTCACGTTCTGTTTTATCTCCTTTTACAGTTACAAGTTCGGTTTCTTCAAGAATGTCACCGACTTCTGGATTACCAGCAGATTTCATGGAAAACTTAAAAAAATAAATAATTCCAAATACTATAATGTCACTGAGATATAACAAAACACAGAATTTTAAGATAAAAATACTCACTATGATAGTTTTGGTTCTATAATGATGAAAAATAAAATAGCGGTTTTCTAAATTTTTTACTCTTTGTAAACTTGGTTTTTATACAAATATCGTATCTTTTTTTCTTTGCATTATTATATTGAGATCCAAGTCAATGTAATATTGACAGTGTTATAAATGGTTTATTTGTATTTGAGTTACTTTTTTAACCACATTTATCTTGAAATTGAATGAAAGGATTTGAAAGGAATTATACTACACATACAAAAAATGTTGACGTCGACTGACTATGTAGACGTTACAACTTTTTCTTTAAAACTTCAAAAGATTGAAGGCTTGCACTTCTTGCATTTTGCCAAACATTTCCGATTATGTGACGATTATAAACGAGACGAAAATATAAAAATGCATAGACAATTAAATCAATAAAGAAATCGGTTGCTCCTTTATAGATGACCCACGCTGAACTGTCCCACCAAACTCAATGACAGGGGGGCGCTACCATCGTTCAACTATATGGTTTCCAACATGGCAAAAATCGGAACCAGCGATCCGGTATTGACGGTGGCGCCCCACTGTCAATGTCATCGATAGGACAGTTCAGTATTTTGGAACTATAGTCGAGTTTTTATCAAGCGATTTGACTTTCTTTGAATTTGATTGTTTCGAGAATCGAGTATTCGAAACGAAGGCTTTTAGAAATGAGGACTATCGTTTTTATACTTAACAGTTGGCACCCCTGGCGATTGACAGGACCTTACTCTACAGTGGCGCCATCTTGATGAGTGCAAATGCGATAGTCCTCCTACCACTTTAGCGCTCACAAGTTGGGCGCCACTGTCTTCGCTACTAGCAAGTGACAGGACCTTACTCTACAGTGGCGCTAACTGGTGAGCGCTAAAACGATAGCCCATTATAACTGTCACGTTGTGCTGTGCCTTTTCAACAGCGTTGCCAGACGTCCCGATTTTTTAATCAAATTTAAATGTCTCGCGCGGGATAGGCTCGGTCCCGCTTTTCGGAGAGAGACACTCACTTCACCAGACTATTGTTTGAAACGCCATATTATTCTAAAGAATAAAACTTTTTCAACCGACTTCAAAAAAGGAGGAGGTTCTCAATTCGACCCGTATGTTTTTTTTTTTTTTGAACAAATCTTTTTTCGGCGTATAGGTAATACCTCAAGGGTGGTCCCATTTAAATTTAATAATAGAAAAAACAACCCCCAAGGGTGGAAAATTGGGGATGAACTTTTTTATACGCAATATCTCCGCCGATTATAAATCAATTTGAACGATTATTTTTTTGTTGAATAGGTATTATCAAAAGGGTGGTTTCATGCGAATTTGAAGAAAATATTTCACCCCCAAGGGTGGAAAATTGGGGATGAACTTTTTTATACGCAATATTTTTAATTTTTAGTATTTTTTTGTGTTCACGCATTTGAAGTCGGTTTTATTTTTTTTAAAAGTTATTTAATTTCGATTTTTGTTTTTTTTTTTCTTTTTTTATTCTAAAGACGAATTTAACGTTAGAGTAAATCTGATTAAAAATATTATTTTTTTGTTAAAATACATTTTCTATGGCTACTTTTGCTATCTATTGTCACGTAAATGTAATTTTACGTCAAATAAAAAGATAAATATTTGAAAACCTTTGATTATATACGTTTTTTTACTATGTCCCGCTTCTAACGGAAGAATCCCGCTATTTTCACTCAAAAAGTACCAAAGTCCCGACTTGGCGAAAAAAAAAAACTGGCAACGCTGCTTTTCAACCTCTTGCCCAGGAGAACAGGGTCTAGTCTAGACAAAGTGCACAATAAAATCGCAAACCAGTCGAAAAATGGTCGAAAGGTCTTTTTTGTGTGGAGTTTTGACGGATTCGATTATCAAAAAGCTAGTTGACCACCCCTGCAAGCGCGATTCGTGTGTGGATTCGTGAACATGTCCCGAGGCGATTTCGTTACGATTCATTTATGTGTGTGTTGCAGTAAGGGGCATGGGTAGCATAGGAGTTTCATAGAAAGAATCAAAGATTATGAACGGCTCGAGTTGATAATTATGATTGCGATCCCTTTCTGAGTTGACAAGTTTAGTGTGCTTCGAATTATTACGTGCTCTGAGCCCCGATTACGGTAACTTTTATAACGTCTACAATCCAGACGCGTTTCTGATTCTGCGATACGATTGGTCAAAACAGCTGACGTACGCTGTTGAACGACCAATCGTATCGCAGAATCGAGAAGCGTGTCTGGATTGTTGACGTTAAAAATTACCGTAATCGGGGCTCTGTGCTTCGACATTGGCTGTCGATAGGTTAACTATCGATACTACGGGTAGCACTACTTGACAATTTGACTGACAGACAGTGACAGACCATGACCGATTTTGACATTACGTAACAGGATTTCTAGGGCTTGCATAAAAATCAGCGTAAAATTTGTTAAAAATGGGTCTACATTTTGGTGAACTTGCGAAAATCCGTGGAATCATTTCATACAAGATTTCACCTCACGAACAAAGGGCTTATGCAGGAGCTATTTCCAATGGAATACCCAATATCTTCCGGAGATTTCGTGAAAAGGTTTTCATAGTTGCTCCACGTAAGTTTTTACCTCTATCTATAGTTTATAATTTAATATCCGAATATGTAAAAGTTTTGCTAATTTCTCATACTAGGGGGTTGGTGGTTGCAATCGAGTAACATTTTATATAATGATAAAAGTTTTCGTTATTTCACAAACGAGAGTGAATCAATATCAATTTGAGGAACTCCAAATCAAATCCAGTTTTGTCCCTATTATTAATTTGTACTTGATAGCAAAGAAAAAGTTTACAGTAAACATTGAAATCAATGGAAAAATAATCTGATAAACCAAACTTTATAAAAGTAAAAATCTTCTTGATTGTTATTTCATTTTCTTAAATTCCTAATTATTTCGGCTCATTATAATTTAGAACTATATTTAACTAACCTATATTTAGGCTGAGTTGTTTGCGCGTGAACTTTACCGCAATACTAAATTCGCACCTCAGCTGGAACACCAATGTATTGGAGACGTTAAAAAAAAGCGCAATCGGGGCACTGGTGCGTTTTGTATAGAGTTCGATAGTTTTTTGGCGTTTGGATCGTTCAACTCAGCCTGAGATATTTATTATAATGTATTGTTAATCACTGACAGCTATTTTTCAATTTTGCACATATTTACATCTTGTTTTATATAATTTTATTAAAGAGTTCTGCCTGATTCTGTTGCCAATTCATAGTTGATTGATAACCTGTTTTAATCACATTTTCTTTTGTTTTAGCTTTCATCGTTGGATATTTGGTTTATGAAGCTGTTGAACGAGAGCATCATAGGCTCTCCCGCAAAAACCCTGCTGATTTTGAAAATGATCAATAAGTATTTTGAATTGATACATCTGTAGTACATTATTAAATTTATTGTTATGTAAGCATTTCTTGTGATTTAATTTAGAATGATGGATGGTGGATTAGAATGATGGTGGGTGAATGTCTTAGTCTCCTCAAATTATGAAAACCACATGGAAACCTATTTGGTAGGTTTTTGAATATCACAGTCAGATATAGACAGACAGTACTGTTTTATTAAAGTTTAGTGATTTACCTAGTTGCTTTATAACTTTGTTTTACAACAAGCAGCGGAGATTTGGGTCATTTTTGTAAATCAATATTATTCCGAGGTGCCCCCAATGGGGGTGACACGTACGAGAGATAGAGATGGGTTTCCACCCGGGTAAAAACCCACATGAAGGTAAAAACCCAATAAAAACCCGTTTCATTCCACCCGTGGGTGTTTACACCGGGTGAAAACAAATAATTTTATAATTATTTCAATTGGTATCTTTTCTTTATTTTTATTGAATTTTTCTCATTTAAGTTTATTGATTAATAAGTAATAAGTCAAATTTAACACTAATATGCATTTATATCGTGGCCAAATCGTAAAATTGATCAGGTTATGATGATATTACATAGAGTTAATAACTCTTTACATAGAGTTAATAATTTGACTTATTACTTATTAATCAATAAACTTAAATGAGAAAAATTCAATAAAAATAAAGAAAAGATACCAATTGAAATAATTATAAAATTCTATGTGATATTATGACCAATTATTTTATAAAATGGTGTTATTTCAAGAATCGTTGAACCGATTTAGAAGAAATTTAGTAGGAACACAATAATTTGTGATCATGGCAAGGACATGGAGGGGGGGGGGGGATGCCAAAGATGCCAAACTCTCTCTTTGATGACATTACGGTATAAAGTTACAAATAACAACACCAACTACAAAGTACTTCTGCTTAAAAACTTGAAATCGAACCGCCCTTCCGCCACTGTAACGCATTGTAACGTTTTTCAAGACCCCTCTCCCCCCAGATTGCATTACGTAACACTAGAACGCCCCCTTAGCAACAAATACCACTTCTCACTTTAAAAAAACGCTATTTTTGTTTTCACCCACCAGAATGGGTGATAATGGGTAAAAACCGGGTTTTTACCCAAATCACCCAGTTTTAACCCAATCGGGTGAAATGGGTTTTTACCCACTACCCATCTCTAACGAGAGAGGGCTGCTTTTATGGCGGATTTACACTATGCGGAAATTAGCCGAGTCAATTAAAAAAATCAGAGGAGTGGGGATGAAATTCATTCATTTTTCATCCCCACCCCACTGTTTTTTTTACTTGACTTGGCTAGTTTCCGCGTAGTGTAAAAGCAGCATGTGGATTGTGGATTGCATCCATGTGGGTGGGGCTTATTTATAGCAATGTTACGGTAAATGTGATTAATATGAGATATTAATCTAAGGTGTTATAGGCATTATGGCAAAGTAATGTTATTAAGTTACGCAAGAAACAGTCCAAACTCATTTTGCCAAATTATATTAATATATGATATCAAAATGTGAGGCTGTACATGAGCGCTGTACACAAGCCGGTGTTCTCTTATGATATTTGTTAAGATTAAGGTTACATTATAAAATAATTACTGATGAATGTCGTTAATTTATCACTTTTACCTCGCCTGTTGGTAATTATTCATAATAACCGGCGATTATTATTAATTTTCAATCTATAGGCAATCAGCACAACTACACACCCAACAGCTGATAAAATTGCCTTTATTGCGGCCATGTTGTTTTCACAAATCGTGTATTTATAATGCGAGTAAGTGTGTGCGTAATGTATGTACCGAACACGTTTATTTTAAAGTTATGCCAAGTCCATGAGATATACGACCAGAGAGCAGAAATAACAGGAGTAGCAGCGCGCGTTTATTTTTTTTTTTTTTTTTTTTTTTTTTATATAATAAGATCCAGATATTGCGAGTAGTTGGATCTTTTGGAAATCTGTAAAATAGCGGGAACTTACTTAACACGTTTATTATGTCAGGGTAAATGTGATAAATTGAAAATTATTAATAATCGCCGGTTATTATGAATAATTCCCGACAGTCGAGGTAAAAGTAATAAATGAATTTACATTTATCAGTGATTATTAATAATGTATTAATACTAACAAATATCATAAAAGAGAACACCTATTGGCAGTATCAAATTGTTTGCATAGAATTTCGATTATATTGTTATAAGTACACTATCCTTAAAATATTACACAATTAGGAATTTTTGCTTTCCAGTCATTCCAGTGGCAACACTTCTAGAAATTTAGTTTTTTGCAAATTTAGTGTATTAATTAATGTGAAATAAATAAAATAATATTTACCGATGGAATGTAATGTTGTCCTTTTCAAGATTTGATGTTTCAGATCTCTTCTGACAATTAAAAACACTGCAATTCACCATTTTTATCGCAGCACGTTACTCTTCAATAGTGACATTTGGAATATGTCATTGGTGGCGCTGCAACTAGTTTTTATAAACTGAGTGAACCACTGGTCTACTTACATTGCTAGAGGGGATTGCCTGTCAGTTCCACTCCTGTTATTTCTGCTCTCTGTATACGACAGTGGTCGGAACCGGAATCTGAGTCCTTTTTGTGAGTGCTCCACTGTCAGTTATACTATCTTTGGTTGGTGGTAAAAAAAATACATCTGACAGAGATGACGTCTGTCTGACTGACATTAAAGTCAAAATTTGTAGGTTATAATAAACGAACGAGGACTAAAATATTGTATCGAAAGAAGAGCGTTATCGGACGTAAAATCTATTGATTGTGAAGAATTCTTTGTGTTTTTCAATATGTGGAGAAGCTTGAGGCATTGCGCTTTTAAAAGAAAACAGTTACCGATGGTATTCATACAACACAAGACATTTTTGACCAATGATTACCAATGTACTGAAGCTTGGAATTCACTAAAGACAAGTTCTATTTACAATCAAATAAATTTAAACGATTTCTATAATATAATTGATCAAAACTATTCTTCGAAGGGTGTTATTAGCCCAATTGATGTCGATATATTTGCTGGTGCAATCAACGATGCGTTTCACTTGGAGGAGCTCAAAGATCTTCTCCATAAGTTGAGACTTTCGGCTGAAACTGGAAATATGTTAGAGTCCACCCATCAAGCAACGATCAGAAATTATCTTCAATTTGGAAATACAGAAGATTTGTTGAGTATTTTAAAAGATCCTCTTAATTTTGGAGTGTTCTTGGATGAGTTTACTGCTAATATTTTATTAGATAAATTAGTTACATCATCGAATTTTGAACAAGCTGCTAATGTTGCGGCGTTAATAATGCTGCAAGAAGAATATGAAAATGAAATCTCTAATGCTCTGTGTCAGTATGCCTGTTACAAGTATGTCATGAATTATAGTAGACCTGAAGAGCCACAAGTTGTAGAAGATAAGAAGAAGAAAGTTGATGAAATCAAAATTAGAGTTAAGTTCTTAAGAAATCCATATTTTGATGATCATTTTGATATCAAAGATGTCTTTACCCTGTCTGGAAAAACATTAGCTTGGATTTCAGAAAGAAAAGTGGATAACACCAACCTAAATCTACAAATTATTGGATGGTTAATATACAAAAAATATGATAAACTCCTACTTTTATGCAATACAAATGCCAAAAATGAATCATTCAAAACATTTCCTGAATTAATAGACTTGTTTAAAAAGGAAATAAACTTTGCAGACCAAGATTCAAAATTAAAATTAGAAGCATGCATTTCCATATTAGAAAATGTGAACCAAGTAGATTTGTCCCTAGAAGAATGTATTAAAAACTCAATTGAAAATGCAATAAATAAATCTCAGACTCGAGACATAGAAAGTCAAAAGCAGGTTTGTACCAAATCCTTTATGTAAAAGTTGTTAAAAACAATTACTTTGTGGGGACTTGTCCAATAAATGTTTCTTTAGGCTTCCACAGACCAAACGCGGGTCAGAAGCAGTGCGGGTCAGTTGCAGCGCGGCAGTAGGCACACTGAAGGCAGCGGCAGTTTCAAAGCAGTTGCAACACGGGCAGTTGTAAAAAAATACAATATTCGTAAACCGCTTTCAACGCGCTGCGCTGCACTGCTACCGCCCTGCCTCCGGTGAGTCATATTAATATGGCCGCCATAGTAATACAACAGCGCGGGCCCGCGCTCGCGCCGCTTCTATCCCGCTCCCGCGCAGCCTGGTTTGTTGTTCGGAAGTTGCAGTGCGGCGCGGCGCGGAGCGGTTGGAGCGCGGGCCCGCGTTCAAATTTGGTGTGGTGACACACTTCGAAGAGTTTCTTGTATTACAACTTGCGCGGGCCCGCATTTAAACAGCGCTGCTACTGCCCCGTTTGGTCTGCCGTAGCACAGATAATATAATACTAGCCTTTTATGTTATGTTTTGCATATTACTCTTTTTCAGATATTTCAATCATGGAGGGAAATAAGGGAGAAAAAACTAGAAGAACAAACCAAACGTTTAGATAGAGCAAAGCGCATAGAAGCAATCAACTACAAACAGAAGGATCTACAAGTAGAAGAACAAAAGCTATGGTTCTTTGAAAATGAAGAAGCTATTGATCTTGAAATTGAAGAAAAAGAACAGACTACTCGATCCAATTCGAAAAAAAAATCTATAAAAGCTGTTGATGAAGATTATATTCCACCTGAGATATTACCCAAAAGGAAATAAGTCTTAGTAGGGAAATAAAAGCTTTAATTAGTTAACTTCACAGTTTTTATTGACAGTGTTAACTACATTATAACCTTTACATAGCTATTATTTTACAAATTCTCGACAGTACCTACATATACATTTTTTTACTTAGCTTTAGTACTTGCCGATTGACCAAATCATACAGATTTTAATACATATGTTTGAATGAATACATTTTGTTCTTTATTTGTTTGTTATGTAGGTAGTAGGAAAATAAAATGTATCTGGGCAATATGAAGTTACATCTGCTGATCTGCCTGAAATACTTGCATACTTCATCAATTTAATTAACAAATAGAAATACAAATAAAAATAAAAATAAATGTTTATTAATCTTAACAGGTTTATAATATTATTATTATTTATGAGTACATTATAGGCCAGTAGAATTAAACACAAAAATTTAATGTTTTTGAACATGAAAAGTTAAAACAGTTTAATGCAAGAATCAATTATAAATTGTAAGATGGGAGATGTAATGATCGAAAGAGTACAGTTTTGAATATGTTTGTCTGTACATAGTATGTACACAAAAATGAATTAAATCGGAAATAATTCCTACTAAAGATTTTAGTGCTTTAATGGCTTCATTAGTTGCCCATAAAGATTCTCCTAGGTTTTCGACTTCGACGGAGTTGTGCTTAAGTGGTGGGGGCCCCCGAAAGGGGCGCTTTTTCGGTTTTCCGGTTATACCGCGTAAAGGACTTACCCTATCGAAAAGTGGTCTTCCTGACGGTTGAAGGGAATTTAATCCTGCATTAAATAAGACCAAATTCATATGTTTTGAACAAACCGTTCTCATGCAAATGTTCGGCAAAGTAGAAAATATGTGTATAATTAATGACCCTCTCCACGTCCAATGGCTCGTTACCCACAGGCTTCCAAGTCTTGAAAAGGAGCGCCTCAACCAGTGTAACCCTATCAAGGCTTACGAGCTGGATGCGCCTATCCTTGTTCGTCCCAGCCGTTCCTTAACTGCGGTTGCTGCACCTCTTCCTGGCACTCACCTGAACGACTCTGTGTTACCTACTGTGGCTGCTCCTCTTCCTTGTATCCTCCTGCACGACTACGTTGCCTAGCCGTATGCCTGGTCTAAGGTTCGACGCCAAAAATCAGCAACAACAAGTTCATATTAAAACGCTGAAGAGTTTTTTGTTTGAACGCGCTAATCTCAAGAATTACTAGTTTGATTGAAATAATTATTTTTGTGTTGAATAGCTCATAAATTGAGGAAGGCTATAGGATATATACAATCACTCTACGACTAATAGAGGCGAAGCAGTAAATAAAAATGTTGCAAACACGGAAAATAGTATTTAAACTATTTTCACGCCTACGAAGTTGATTTTGTGGCGTCGAACCTTGGACCAGGCATATGGCTAAGCAATGCAATCGTACAGGAGGGTACAAGGAAGAGGGGCAGCCACAGTAGGTAACACAGGGTCGTTCAGGAGAGTGCCAGGAAGAGGTGCAGCAACCGCAGTTAAGGAACGGCTGGAACGAACAAGGATAAGCAAATCCAACTCGTGAGCCTAGACAGGGATACGCTGGTTAAGGCGACCCTTTACAAGGCTTGCGAGCCTACGGGTGACCGGGTGACGAGCTATTGGACGTGGAGAGGGTCATTAATTATACACATATTTTCTACTTTGCCGAACATTTGCACGAGAACGGTTTGTCCAAAACATATAAATTTGGTCTTATTTAATGCAGGATTAAATGCCCTTCAACCGTCAGGAAGACCACTTTTCGATAGGGTAAGTCCTTTACGTGATATAATCGGAAAACCGAAAAAGCGCCCCTTTCGGGGGCCCCCACCACTTAAGCACAACTCCGTCGAAGTCGAAAACCTAGGAGAGTCTTAATGGGCAACCAATGAAGCCATTAAAGCAATAAAATCTTTTGTAGGAATTATTTCCGATTTAAAATCTAATTCTACTGGACTATTAGTAGATAATAATAATACAGTGCGAGTCATGATAAAGTGCACATATGAAAATAGGTGAAACTAGACCTACTTTTCATCGACAAAAAAGAGGTCAAAAATTTATTGAGTTTTTTTTTAATTGGATTTTTTTCTTCCGATAACTTATTGTAAAGAAAACGTAATAACTTTTAAACTAAGAGGTATATCCTGATAAAATAAAAACAGTAATAATGCTAAATAACAGGCAATACTAAAAAAATACATAAAATACTCAAAAACTGACAACAAATAATAAAAAATTATACTTTTTGAAAAGAATTTGCTTATAAATTCGTGTTTTTTTGGTTATTTGATAAATTTCTCCAAAAAATGCCCCCATAATAGGTCGTTTTTTTTACTTTGTATTATTCTCTATCGTATTACCTTTGTAAAACCAAAAATCGCATGTCTCTATCCCTATCACAACATTTGCTATGATCGTTTGAACAGAGGCCTGCCATGCCACCACATTATTCTCCGCCACAGGTAGAGACAATTTTAATTTTAACTAAAATGCTTATTTTACTTCGAAATCTTTTGTTTTTATTTGAAATCTAACTTTGTTAACGAAGCGTTGAATGGCGCGCCCGGAGAGGCTTAGTTCAAACGATCATTGCAAACGTTGTGATAGGGATAGAGACATGGGATTTTTGGTTTTACAAAGGTAATACGATAAAAATAACACAAAGTAATAAAACCCACCTGTTATGGGGACATTATTTGGAAAAATTTATCAAATAACCAAAAAACACGAATTAAAATGCAGATTTTTCTTAAAAAGTATCATTTTTTATTATTTGTTGCCATTTTCTAAGTATTTTATGTATTTTTTAGTATTGCCTGTTATTTAGCATTATTACTGTTTTTATTTTATCAGGATATACCCCTTATGCTGCAGTTAGACGACGCAAAAACTTTCACTAGACTTTCGTTAGACTAGTTACTAGATTTCGTTCATAGAAAATTTTAACTCTATTACGTAGGTCAAAAGATTAAAATTCTTTTGGACAACCACACCGTGCGGCGGCCGCGCGGTCGCCTTCTGGATGATGCGCCCCCGCGTCTCTCCATAGCGTAGCGGCCGCGCAGCCGGCGCCGCGCCGATCGATCTCAGTTGCTCGAGTTTTCTGGCGCGCGCCGCTTACTTCGCAGTCAAGGGATTCTCTTTGATAAATTAATTTCAACTTTAAATGTAGTTACTGAAGAGCTTATTTTACTATAACAGTCGACTCTTAAAAACGCGTACGCGGTGGCCACGAGGTGTACCAAATAAAGCTATCGCCCGGCCGCCGCGCGGCCTCTCAGCATCCCATATAAACGGGCCCTTACTTTAAAAGTTATTACGTTTTCTTTACAATAAGTAATTGGAAGAAAAAAAATTCTATAAAAAAAAAATTGACCTCTTTTTTGTCGTTAAAAAAAGGTCTAGTTTCACCTATTTTCATATGTACTATC